>NC_141058.1:54366614-54621614 GCF_041138505.1 Cibotium barometz | reverse complement strand
TTCAAGTGCAAGCATCCCTTTGATGCGCTCCATGCAGATAAACTCTTCTAGTGGTTCCCAACATGACACATCCATGTCATTTCCAACCCCTATCGTCACAGAAGCCTCAATGAGCTTTGTTTTTGGAGGAGGACAAAAGTTAGAGCACTTGCTGTGACAAAAATTTCTTCCCTTTGCCATTAACAGTTTCAGAATTTCCTAAGGAAAATTCACAAATCGATTAAATAACCAAAGATAAATGAAATTTATTTGTACAAAAAACATTTCAAATCTTCTTGTGTGCAAAAAAATGGATAAACCATAACAATGGAAAAACTATTTTGGGTCCTTATTCTATGCCATTGAAACGAAAATCGGTAAAGAATTTAAATTTAAAAAATAATTCACTGGATTGGAAAGAAGTTTTAAAAATAAACCACTAGATTGGAAAGAAGTTTTTCTTATCATGGAAATACTAGAAATCTTATTTTGGCTAGAAAAAAAGGATGCAACATACGATTGAAACGGAAATAGTTGTTCAATCCAAATGCAAGAAAAATGCAATAAAATCCAAATCCAACAAAAAGGACACGTTGAAATGAAAGGTGTAAACATGGGAACTCCATGCCACGTGTAATTTACATTCGAAATTAATAAATCTGGAAAAACAATTTGGGGTCCTTATTGAAGCATGTAAACAAATCATCATGATGACATGTACCTTTGAAGATTAACAAACCAAAACATAGAGCCACTTAAAGCTTACCTTTCCTATCTATTGGCAAAAAGGTTGGATGAACTAAGCTCAACCTCTTTAAACCTTTTGATTATTGCCATGCTTGGGACATATCACTTCTTAACACATTCTTAACCCCATTAATTAATAGGAAGTTTAGCAAATCTAACTTAGGTGTGGAAAAGGTTTCTATCCCTTTTCACCTAGATTGGTGGTGGGTGGTGCCATTGCTAGAGAAAACTCTCAATAATAGCGCAGCCTTTATATCGATTGCCTTTCAAAGTTCTGCACATCAATTACATTTAAAACTAATCATCTGAGCCAATAATTTCAAGGCCAGCCTATAAAACTTTATTCCTTGTTGCCAATAATCCCATCTAGGGAGATCTATGCACCATGACAACTTCCTCTCGTAGAAAAACAAAGGATAGATTTATTGAGGTGCATAATCCCATCTAAGGAGATCTATACACCATGGCCACTTACCATTGCAACTTCCTCGAGTAGCAACAAAGATGCATGTATATTACTTTGGAATACACTCAACATTTCAACATGCATCTTAGGCTTCAAGGTTTGAATGCCAAGTACACCTAGCTCAAGAATAGGCAAAGGCTTTGCACAACAAGAAAAAGAAGACATCCTATAAAGCCACAAAACGGTGCTTGGGCACATGGCTCAACAAGGTTACTCAAGAAGATGACAGTAGCAAGGGAACTATGGATCTTCAAAACTAGTGGATGATTTCATAGAGGCTGATGTAAACAACAATGTTTGCAGCAAACAAAGAGCAACACTCGCATGTGCTTAGTGGACCAAGAGAGTCTTTAAGCAGCAAGTCTATTGTCAGACGTCAGTCCCTCAGGAAGGTTGAAACAAAATGCCAAGAACTCTCAAGCGTCATTTGGTGGTACTATAGGTACACAAAATTCATCAAATTCCCATGTATCAATCATGAAAGGAAAAGAGAGGGTGGATCGGTCGTTCATAATCCCTGATGTTTCAGTAGGTTGGCCCTTTGTTGATAAGGATAGTGGCTCAAAACACAACCTTGATGTGGAGTTTGGGAGATCCCAGTTGTTGTGACTCCTTATGTAACAACACATGGTGTACAAAGAGCCAAAACTATGTTGAGAACACATGGTGTAAAGTGCATGGTGTATCTATATACATATATAAAAAGAACATTTTTGGGGTGGAAAGTCAAAACACAACCTTGATGCAAAGTTTGGGAGATCCCGGTTGTTGTGACACCTTATGTAAGAACACATGGTGTGCAAAGGGCCGAAACTGTGTTGAGAACGCCTTGTAGTCCTCTAGGTGTTGTTGTACGCAAGTGTATGAGGGTGGGATATCTAGTGGTGGACAAGTTTAGATATGACAGGTGCAGAAGCCATCTTTATACATGTATGGTCAAAGAAATACAAGAGGTAGACGCCACATGTTTGGCAAAGGCACTTGGACAAAAACATTGGGAAGATGCCATGAATGAGGAGATGGCTACATTGGATGCAAATGAAATATGGGAGTTGGTGTAGTAAAGCATAATTTAGATGGGTATGTGAGTAGGTACAAGGCAAGATTGGTAGCTAAGGGATATGCACATACCCATGGCATTGGTAGCCAAGCGATATGATTAGACCTATGACATTGACTATGAGAAACCTTCATCCCAATTGCTAGGACGGCAATTACTTTGAGAGTAGTCATTGCTATGGCTATAATTAAGATATGGTCTTTACATCAAATGAATGTAAAGCATGATTTTTTACATGGTCATCTACAAGAAGTGGATGGATGTGATGAGGTGTGATGTGGACCTGAATGGATGAAAATGAATGTGATGTGTTGTGGATAGATGTGATGAGATGTGATGTGGATTTAAATGGATGTGATGTGATGTGGATGGATGTGATGAGATGTGATGTAGATGGATGTGATGAGATGTGATGTGGATTTAAATGAATGTAAATGGATGTGATGTGATGTGGATGGATATGATGAGATGTGATGTGGATGGATATGATGAGATGTGATGTAAATAGATGTGATGTAATGTGGATGGATATGTGATGTGATGTGGATAGATGTGATGAGATGTAGTATGATGTGAATAGATGAGAATTGATGAAGGACGATGGAAATAGATATGAATGGATGTGGAATAAGTGATGTGAATTGATATAGAAGAATGTGGAATAATGAGAAATGATGTGGAGCGATGTGGAAAGATGAAATTCATTAGAAACTGTATTTATGAAACCTGTTTTTAAAAAACTATTTTATGTCAAGAATTCTAGGAAGCATTTTGACTATCTTGTAGCTTAAGCTCATGAGATGAGGACCTAAGTGATAAGGTTGCAACCACCAGCTCTGACGGAGAGAGAGTCAATGAAGGATATCTCGCATGGCAAGGTTGGCCAAGGTCTTGACCAGCCTCGGTTCGATTAAAATGGTGAGCCTCTGGTACGGTGGATGAGGGACCAAGGAAGCGGTCTATGAGTGAAGCGATAGGTGACTTGCAAAGACACCTAGAGGGTGCACGAGCTCTGGGTCACCAAAGATACCCACGCATGCGTCGGGGAAGAAAAATGAATTGGAGTTGTTTTCTGAATTCGGGTATGGATCTGGTTAATTGGCCTTGCTGGTCTTCAACGGATGAGTTCATGACCCTTTTATATGGATCTTGTTGATTGATCCAGTTGATCTTCAACAACGAAGAGCCCATCTAGATTTTTATGTGATTATATTCTCGGGTACTATGAGCTAGGAACTATTGAAAAGGCCCCTGAGTGAGCAGGTGGTGAGCATTCTGGTTGCCAATGATGCCATAGGTACACCGATGAAGGAATGATTGGAAATTAGACTTCAAGCTAGATATTTTGGAGGATTATGATCAGTGATACTATGGTTTCATTAAAAGATCATTTTAAAGACATCCGGATGTATGAAAAAGGCAATTTCATATTGGGTGTGTAAGTGGTGTGACTACCTTGAATTTTGCTTGAAGCGTCGGCTAGGGGGCCTGGGAACTCTTTTCCCTAGTACCCAGGGCAAAACATAACCAAATTTGTAAATGGATCCTATCAATACAATGGTTGGGTGGTTTACTAACCCATGGGATTGATGGGGTTGGGCTGGACTGATGGATCCCTAAAATAAGACTCAATTTTGTTAAGTTATGATAGTTGAAGTAAATCACGGATAATTCTTGTTCTATGGAAAAGAATCAACAGTTGTGTCTCTTAACGGGGGAAAAAAATGTTGGTATCTATGATCCAAGTGCAAGTTCCTCCTTGAGCCGGCCATGTGACCTGCGGGTTTGGTCGGAATCAAAAAGGGTAACTTAAGGCTCCTGACTACATTAGAATAATTTTTCCTGGAGGAATCGCCTATGCCTTCTGGGCGAGGGATGTTTTTTCGGGTTCGGTTTTGAAAGAACCGAGAGATTAGTCTCTTGTCTAGATATTCGTGGGTGAGGCCCTGAGTGGGAGACTCTATCCTACGCAAGAAGTGCTACTTTCGCTACTAGCATCCCAGAATTGGCTAAAGTTGATCAACCAAGAAGCAAGAAATGTCAAAAATTTATGAGTTACTAGTAAAAGATAGTAATTGTGTGATGAAATTCATACAAATTGATATTGAGAATGAAGATTCGTAAATTGGGAATTGGGTTTTCAGAAGGAAGTACCACAATTGTGTGGAATCCCTGACTTGCTTGAGGCCTAGATATGATGGTATTTACCTTATAGTTCCAAGGATTGTGATTACCTATATATACCATGGGTATAACTGCAGCTCTTTAATGGCAATATATACGAGTAAATCTAAGACCCTAAAGTTATAAGCAAAAATGCTATCCAAATGATGAATTCAAATGCTCGTTGATATGATTTTAGAATTCTGGTTGAGAATTGATGAATTGATTTGAATTCTGATTGAAAGATGATGATTTCTGAATTTTGGTTGGAAGAAGATAAGTTGAATAAAGCCACAATGAGGATGAATGGAGAGAATCCCGGTAATGATGTTAGTAACTGGAAGACGATGAAGACTTTTAGCAGATCACTATGAGATTAGTGGATCGTGCTGAGAGATTGTTGCTATTTGACCTTTGACCCGGTAGACCTAATCAAGGAATGACAAATTAAGAACCTACATAACTGAAATTTCGGTGGGGGAATGTTCAAATGGAATTTTTGGTCGAAAGGACCAGTATTGTATTAAAAATATGAATGAACTATTCTCTGATAATGAGTCCTATATGTTGTTCTTGTAGAAGGATCTTTATCCTAAGATTCTGTGAGGGTTGACTAGACTTTAAGAAACCCCAAAATCAGTTGGATTTGAATTATAAATAAAGTGGTCTTTTCACACGTGAGCGTCTTGGTTAATATAGAATAAGGGACTTAACAAGAATTTTCATATTGATAGGATCATGGATCGAGGTCGTCATAGTAGGAATGTTAACCCCCAACTCGATGAAGAAGAGCTCGACCCAGATGTTCGTAAAAATCTTCATAGATCGCACCCTGGACCTTTCAAGGGTGAAGGGAAAAACTTGAACGAGGCTGTGGAGAAGTGGATCGAAGCAATGAAAGAATACTTCAATGTCACCGGATACAACGAGAAGAGTAAAATGGCTCTTGCAAGGCTGAAGATAGTAGAAACAGCCAGAGTGGCATGGAGAAACCACTACGAGACAAACCATATGGATCAAAATACCCAGACATGGAATGATCTCAAGATTTACCTAAGAAAGAGATTCTATCCTCCTGACTTTTTCGAAATCAATATGAACGAATTCTTAGAGAACCTAGGGGAGCAGAACTATTGAAGTGTATCACCAAGCGTTTGCTCTCCTGCTCAAGTACTCACCACCGTTGGATGAAGAACAACTAATGGCTAGGTGCATTCGGGGAATGAACGAATCCTTGAATACCCTGGTAAAGAATGCCAAGCCAGTTTCTATGGCTGAAGCCATACGGATGGCGAAGGACTTCTCCAAGGCCTTTGTTGTCAAGGTTCCATCGAAGCCAGCACCATCATCTTTCAAAAGATTTCTAGCTCCAGAAGGTGATTCCAACTTTCCACCACCTAAGAGACAACAAGGTCAAACTCAGGATATAGGAAGTTTCAGAATGGAAGAAAGGTCCTTTTCTCGGAATACAATCCCCTAGAATTCAGCTTCAAAAATTCTACCCTTGAACAAAGAAGTTAAATGCTATAACTGTCAAGGATTCAAACATCGCAGTATGGATTGCCCAACTCCTTTTCTGGATCAAGGTTTTCGGGGCAGGGAAGTCAGGGACCAAGATTCGAGACTCCAGCTCCTTCCTTCCAGAGTAATCAGGTTCCTTTCCGTCAAAATCAGGGAAATCTCAGAGGTAGACCCTCTAACCAACCCTCAATTTCAATGCAAAGTAATGAAAGACCTTCGCCTTAAAATAGGGGAAGTCAAAGAGAGATGTTCCTAGACCGGCTATCCACTTCCAAGGCAGTAACGCTAGAAGTGATTGAAGAAGAAGAAGAAAGAGATTATCCTCCACCTGCATGATGAGGACATCTCGCGTTTTTCAAGTAGGGTAGGATGTAAGATTCCTCCCTCTAGCTTTTGAGATGTAAAGGTGTAAGAACCTCCCTCTAGCTTTTGAGATGTAAAGGTGTAAGAACCTCCCCTTCTGTCTCTTGTAATCAACCTCCCCTTCTGTCTCTTGTAATCATCCCCCCCTCAGAAATGAAAAAAGATCTTGTTTTACCTTGTTTTGGCTTAGAGAGAGAAAATGTCTAGAGAGAGATAATTTAAAATTGAGATATCTTTGGATACAAAAAATCACCTAATGTCTAAAATGGATTTCCCTGAAACAGAAGTTCAAAATGAACTTTCCAATGTGCATTAGGAATTAATTGAAAATGTGTATAAGCGACCTTAGCCTAAGGGTCCACATTTTCAGAAATTTTTGGATTATGGTCCAATTAAGGTTCCAATAGGCCAATAGGATTAATCCAAGTGTTGGGATGAGATAAATGCAAAGAATAAAAGAAAATACCTAAAAATGAGTAATTGCTCACATAAGATGAAGAGTTGAGACTAAGTAAAAGGTTTATTAGTTAAAAATTAAGGTATTTTAGTAAAAAAATGAGATATTTTGGTGAAATGATGCATTTTGACACCTTGGTAAGGAGAGGAAGACCCTTGAGGTAGGCGCCTTTTTCTTCAACATTGTTTGGGTTTTTTAATTCAAAAAATGTGATATTTGTATCTCTCCTCTCTCTCCTGGAGCAAACTGGATCAAAAAATGTGATATTTGTATCTCTCCTCTCTCTTGGAGCAAACTGGATCAAAAAGGGAGCCAAACTGATCATCCAAATCTTGTCCAAATTAGGTTAAGGCTCTAGAACCCAGTTGGACTTGGTTTAGTGGCCTCTCGGAGGGGTCACTCACAAAAAAATGTAAATATCACGTGCGTTCAACAGAAGCATATTTTTAATTTATGAAACTTATAGAAATATATTTACATAAGGGTATGATTTAAAAATTTTTCAAAAAAATTTACAGATTCATAAAGAAAAGGGGATATTATATGGATAAAAAAATTCACAGATAAAGGATTTAAAATATAGGCCTTAAACGCACGCGATAGGGGTATTCTACATATAGTGACCCCCCCGAGAGTGGCCTCCCTCACCTATAAATAGACCCTCATTCCTTTGTATTTTCATCTTTGATCTATACCATGCCAATATTATCCTTAAAATTAGCATATTTCTATTATCTCTTATTTTACCTCTTCTCTTGGAAGCTTTGGAGCTTCTCTCTCCTCCAACCTCTCTTGGATATTTCTCTCTCTCTCTCTCTCTCTCTCTCTCTCTCTCTCTCTCTCTCTCTCTCTCTCTCTCTCTCTTGGTGGCCAAGGACTTGCTTGGGGGCTTCACTTCTAACCAAAGAATCAAGCCTAATTCAAAGGTAATCCTATTTTAATGACTTTTTTTCAATTATCTCAATGATTTTCTTCTTCTCAACCCCTCTCAAGCTTGAGAAGCTTTCAAAGTAATGGTTTTTCTTCAAATCAAGCTTTCTCAAAGATTCATAATGCTTAATTAGATTTATGTTAATCTTTATGCTTAATTATAATATTTTCTCTCTTGAAAAGATTAATCATCTTTATGGTTAGATCCTTAGTAAAAGGATGATTTTCAATAATAATCTCTTTGATTCAATCAAAACTCTAGGCTTGATGAGCTAGAGAATGAGATTAGATATTTTCATGATTTTTAATTTAGTAAAAATGATGGTTAATTCTTTTTAGCTTGATTATGAGTAGGAAAAATCACATTAACTCATTCTAAATTGAAAGAGGATTATACTAATAATTTTAGAAATGAGCAATTGTTATTTTAGTTTAATTAAGAGAAATAATCATAATTATGCTTATAATTATGGCTATAATTATGCTAAGTATGCATAATTTAATTCTAAGTCTAAAAGAAGAGTTTCTATCATATTTTCATTACAAGTTTTCAATTCAATTAGAAAATTGAATATTATCAGTAACTGTAGTAGTAGCGAAGCTATGGTAAAATTTTTCAAAAAAAAAGATAAATCTTAAATTTATGCATATTTTGAATAAAGCAAAAAGAGGAATTCCTATCATATTCTAGGTTTAGATATTTTATGCAAAAAGAATGATTTTTATCATATTCATGGAAAATACTTTTTAGTATTTTTGTATAATTATTTAATTAAGAGAAAAGAAGAATTTATGATAAAATTATTTTTATGCATAAGAATTTTGATGTAAAAAAAGTAATTCCCATGATATTCGAGATGCAAACAATTAAATGTTAAAAGAGAAATTTTTGGCATAATTCAAAATATGAGTATTTATCAAAAGTGAAATTCTGAGTATTATCATTTTTATTAAGAAAAATGGGTAGAATTGATTTGGTAAATTCCATGAATCTTTTATTCAAAAAGAAGAATATTGAATATATCTTATTTTGAGAAATTTGAGAAAGAATGTGAAAATATCCATCGAGAAAACTTAGAAAATTCTTAATCAGAAAAGGGAATCTGGAATCCTGAGAGGATCAAGGATCCAAAAGTAAACGGAAGTTTAGATTTAGTCCTCATTAATGAAGCTTAAGGAATGAAAACATAAGACATAAAAGATCTTTCTGAGTTTTTACTATATATTTCTGATAAGGTTCATTTTTCCTTTTTAAACCTTCAACAATACTCTGATACTTAGATTGAATGGGATCGAGAAAAAGTTACCTTTAACTAAGCCAAGCAATTGGCAGAAACTTAGAAAAGTTCTATCAGATCGAAGTAGAGAAACCATACAAAATGGATGTGATGAGATGTGATGTGGATCTGAATGGATGCAAATGAATGTAATGTGATGTGGATCTGAATGGATGCAAATGAATGTAATGTGATGTGGATGCATGTGATGAGATGTGATGTGAATGGATGTGATGTGGATCTGAATGAATGCAAATGAATGTAATGTGATGTGGATGGATGTGATGAGATGTGATGTGGATTTAAATGGATGTGATGTGATGTGGATGGATGTGATGAGATGTGCTGTTGATCTGAATGGATGTGATGTGATGTGAATGGATGTGATGAGATGTGATGTGAACCTGAATGGATGCAAATGAATGTGATGTGATGTGGATGGATATGATGAGATGTGATGTGGATGGATATGATGAGATGTGATGTGGATTTAAATGGATGTAAATGGATGTGATGTGATGTGGATGGATGTGATGAGATGTGATGTGGATCTGAATGGATATAAATGGATGTGATGTGGATCTGAATGGATATAAATGGATGTGATGTGATGTGGATGGATGTGATGTGGATCTAAATGGATGTGATGTGATGTGGATGGATGTGATGAGATGTGATGTGGATCTGAATGGATGTAAATGGATGTGATGTGATGTGGATGGATGTGATGAGATGTGATGAGATGTGATGTGGATCTGAATGGATATAAATGGATGTGATGTGATGAGATGTGATGTGGATTTAAATGGATGTAAATGGTATGATATCATATGATGAGATGTGATGAGATGTGATGTGGATTTAAATGGATGTAAATGGTATGATATCATATGATGAGATGTGATGTAAATAAATGTGATGTGATGTGGATGGATTTTATGTGATGTGGATAGATGTGATGAGATGTAATATGATGTGATGGATGAGAATGGATGAAGGACGATGGGAGTAGATATGAATGGATGTGGAATAAGCGATGTGAATTGATGTAGAAGAATGTGGAATAATGAGAAATGACGTGGAAAGATGAGAGTTTGTTAGAAACTATATTTATGAAACTAGTTTTTAAAATACTGTTTTATGTCAAGAATGGTGGGAAGCATTTTGACTATCTTGTAGATTAAGGTCGTGTGAGGACCTAAGTGATAAGGTTGCAACCAGTTGATGGAGAGTCAATGAAGGAGGTCTTGCATGGCAAGGTTGGCCGAGGTCTTGACCAACCTCGGTTCGATTAAAATGCTGAGCTTCCGGTACGATGGATATGAGGGACCAAGGAAGCAGCCTATGAGTGAAGCGTTAGGTGACCTGCGAAGGAGCCTAGAGAGTGCTCGCGCTCTAGGTCACCGAAGATATACCCACGAGTGAGTCGGGGAAGAAAAATGAGTTGGAGTTGTTTTCTCAATTTGGGTATGGATCTAGTTGATTGGCCTTGCTTGTCTTCTCAAGGGATGAGTTCATGACCCTCTTATATGGATCTTGTTGATTGATCTAGCTGATCTTCAACGGTGGAGAGTCCATTTGGCTTTTTATGTGATTATATTCTCGGGTACTATGAGCTAGGAACTATTGAAAAGGCCCCTGAGTGAGCAAGTGGTGACCGTTCTGGTTGCCAATGATGCCATAGGTACACCGATGAAGGAATGATTGTTTTGGAAACTAGACTTCAAGCTAGATATTTTTGGAGGATTATGATCAGTGATACTATGGTTTCATTAAAAGATCATTTTAAAGATAGCCAGATCTATAAAAAGATAGCCAGATCTATAAAAAAGGCAATTTCATATTGGGGTGTAAGTGGTGTGACTACCTTGAATTTTGCTTGAAGCACCGGCTAGGGGGCCTGGGAACTCTTTTCCCTAGTACTCGGGCAAAACATAATCAAATTTATAAATGGATCCTATCAATATAGTGGTTGGGCAATTGGCTAACCCATGGGATTGGATAAGACTCAATTATGTTAAGTTACGATAGTTGAAGTAAATCACGGATAATTCTTGTTCTTTGGAAAAGAATCAACGATTGTGCCTTTTAACGGGGAAAAAAGTGCTGGTCTCTATGAGCCAAGTGCAAGTTCCTCCTTGACCCACCATGTGACCTGCGGGTTCAGTCGGAATGAAAAAGGGTAACTTAAGGCTCCTGACTACATTGGAATAATTTTTCCTAGAGGAATCACCTATGCCTTCTGGGCGAGGGAAGTTTTTCTAGGTTTGGTTTTGAAAGAATTGAGAGATTAGTCTCTTGTCTAGATATTCGTGGGCGAGGCCCCGAGTGGGAGATTGTGTCCTGCACACAAGAAGTGCTACCTCTGCTGTTAGCACCCTAGAAGTCGATGCGCAGAGGGGGCAAGGATCTTTCAGCTGGTATTAGAGCGAATTGGCTAAAGTTGATCAACCAAGAAGCAAGAAATGTCAAAAATTTATGAGTTACCAGTAAAAGATTATGATTGTGCGATGAAATTCATACAAATTGATATTCAGAATGAAGATTCATAAATTGGGAATTGGGTCTTCAGAAGGAAGTACCGCAATTTTGTGGAATCCCTGACTTGCTTGAGGCCTAGATATGATGGTATTTACCTTATAATTCCAAGGACCGTGATTACCCATATATACCGTAGTTGGGTATAACTGTAGCTCTTTACTAGCAATATATACGAGTAACTCTAAGAACTTGATGTTATAAGCAAAAATGCTATCCAGATGATGAATTCGAATGCTGGTTGATATGATTTTAGAATTCTGGTTGAGAATTGATGAATTGATTTGAATTCTGATTGAAAGATGATGATTTTTGAATTCTTGTTGGAAGAAGATAAGTTGAATAAAGCCACAATGAGGATGAATGGAGAGAATCCCGATAATGATGTTAATAACTGGAAGCCGATGCTATCCAGATGATGAATTTGAATGCTGGTTGATATGTTAGACTTTAAGAAACCCCAGAATCAGTTGGATCTAAAGTTGGATTCAAGTAATAAATAAAGTGGTCGTTTCACCTGAGCATCTTGATTAATATGGAATAAGGGACTTAACAAGAATTTTCATATTGATAGGATCATGGGTCGAGGTCGTCATCGTAGGAATGTTAACCCCCAACTCGATGAAGAAGAGCTCGACCCATATGTTCGTAAAAATCTTCATAGATCGCACCCTGGACCTTTCAAGGGTGAAGGAGAAAACTTGAGCGAGGCTGTGGAGAAGTGGATCGAAGCAATGGAAGAATACTTCGATGTCACCGGATACAATGAGAAGAGTAAAATGGCTCTTACAAGGCTAAAGATAGTAGAAACAGTCAGAGTGGCATGGAAAAACCACTGCGAGACAAATCATCTGGATCGAAACACCCAGACATGGAATGATCTCAAGATTTACCTAAGAAAGAGATTCTGTCCTCTCGACTTTTTCGAAATCAACATGAACGAATTCTTAGAGTTAACCTAGGGGAGCAGAACTATTGAAGTGTATCACCAAGCGTTTGCTCTCCTACTCAAGTACTCACCACCGTTGGATGAAAAACAACTAATGGCTAGGGTCATTCGAGGAATGAACAAATCCTTGAATACTCTGGTAAAGAATGCCAAGCCAGTTTCTATGGCTGAAGCCGTACGGATGGTGAAGGACTTCGCCAAGGCCTTTGTTGTCAAGGTCCCACCGAAGCCAACACCATCATCTTTCAAAAGATTTCTAGCTCCAAAAGGTGATTCCAACTTTCCACCACCTAAGAGACAACAAGGTCAAACTCAAGATCTAGGAAGTTCGAGAATGAAAGAAAGGTCTTTTTCCCGCGCCGACACACAATCCCCTGGAATTCAACTTCAGAAATTCTACCCTTGAACAAAGAAGTTAAATGCTATAACTGTCAAGGATTGGGACATCGCAGTATGGATTGCCCAACTTCTTTTGGATCAAGGTTTTCGGGGCAGGGAAGTCAGGGACCAAGATTCTAGACTCCAGCTCCTTCCTTCCAGAGTAATCAGGTTCCTTTCCATCAAAATCAGGGAAATCCCAGAGAGGTAGACCCTCTAACCAACCCTCAGTTTCAATGCAAAGTAATGAAAGACCTTTGGCTCAAAATAAGGGAAGTCAAAGAGAGATGTTCCTAGATCGGCCGTCCACTTCCAAGGCAGTAACAGTGGAAGTGATTGAAGAAGAAGAAGAAAGAGATTATCCTCCAGCCGAGATGAGGACATCTCGCGTTTTTTAAGTAGGGTAAGATGTAAGATTCCTCCCTCTAGTTTTTGAGATGTAAAGGTGTAAGAACCTCCCCTTCTGTCTCTTATAATCATCCCCCCTCAGAAATGGAAAAAGATCTTGTTTTACCCTGTTTTGGCTTACAGAGAGAAAATATCTAGAGACAGGTAATTCAAAATTGAGATATCTTTGGATTTAAAAATTCTCCTAATGTCTAAAATGGATTCCCTTGAAACAGAAGTTCAAAATAAACTTTCCAATGTGCATTAGGAATTAATTGAAAACGTGTATAAGGGACCTTAGCCTAAGAGTCCACATTTTCAGAAATTTTTGGATTATGGTCCAATTAAGGTTCCAATGGGCCAATAGGATTAATCCAAGTGTTGGGATGAGATAAATGCAAAGAATAAAAGAAAATACCCAAATATGATATTTTTATCTCTCATGGAGCAAACTAGAACAAAAAGGGATCCAAACTTATCCAAATCTTGTCCAAATTGGGTCAAATTGTAGCTGGAAGGCTCTAAAACCTAGCTGGACTTGGTTAGTGGCCTCCCTCACCTGTAAACAGACCCTCATTCTGTTGTATTTTTATCTTTGATCGATACCATGCCAGTATTATCCTTAAAATTAGCATATTTCTATTATCCCTCATTTTACCTCTTCTCTTGGGAGATTTGGAGCTTCTCTCTCCTCCAACCTCTCTTGGATATTCTCTCTCTCTCTCTCTCTCTCTCTCTCTCTCTCTCTCTCTCTCTCTCTCTCTCTCTCTCGGTGGCCAAGTACTTGCTTGGGGTCTTCACTTCTAGCCAAAGAATCAAGCCTAATTCAAAGGTAATCCTATTTTAATGACTTTTTTCAATTATCTCAATGATTTTATTCTTCTCAACCCCTCTCAAGCTTGAGAAGCTTTCAAAGTAATGGTTTTTCTTCAAATCAAGCTTTCTCAAAGATTCATAATGTCTAATTAGATTTATGTTGATCTTTATGCTTAATTATAATATTTTCTTTAAGAAAATCTCTCTCTTGAAAAGATTAATCATCTTTATGGCTAGATCCTTAGTAAAAGGATGATTTTCAATGATAATCTCTTTGTTTCAATCCAAACTCTAGGCTTGATGAGCTAGAGAATGAGATTAGATATTTTCATATTTTTAATTTAGTAAAAATGATGGTTAATTCTTTTTAGCTTGATTATGAGTAGGAAAAAACACATTAACTCATTCTAAATTGAAAGAGGATTATACTACTAATTTTAGAAATGAGCAATTGTTATTTTAGTTTAATTGAGAGAAATAATCATAATTATGCTTATAATTATGGCTATAATTATGCTAAGTATGCATAATTTAATTTTCAATCTAAAAGCGGAGTTTCTATTACATTTTCATTACAAGTTTTTAATTCAATTAGAAAATTGAATACTATCAGTAAGTGCAACAAAGCTATGGTAAAATTTTCCAGAAAAAAAAGATAAATCTTAAATTTATGCATATTTTGAATAAAGCAAAAAGAAAAATTTCTATCATATTCTAGGTTTAGATATTAAATGTAACAAGAATGATTTTTATCATATTCATGGAAAATACTTTTTAGTATTTATGCATAATTATTTAATTAAGAGAAAAGAGAAATTTTTGATAAATTTATTTTTATGCATAAGAGTTTTGATGTAAAAAGAGTAATTCCCATGATATTCAAGATCCAAACAATTAAATATTAAAAGAGGAATTTTTGGCATATATCAAAATATGAGTATTTATCAAAAGTGGAATTCTGAGTATTGAAAAATGGGTAGAATTGATTTGGTAAATCCCATGAATCTTTTATCCAAAAAGAAGAATATTGAATATATCTTATTTTGAGAAATTTGAGAAAGAATGTGAAAATATCCATCAAGAAAACTTGGATAATTCTTAATCAGAAAAGGTAATCTAGAATCTTGAGAGGATCAAGGATCCAATAAGTAAATGAAAGTTTAGATTTAGTCCTCATTAATGAAGCTTAAGGAATGAAAACACAAGACATAAATGCTCTTTCTAAGTTTTTACTATATATTTCTGATAAGGTTCATTTTTCCTTTTTAAACCTTCAACAACACTCTGATACTTAGATTGAATGGGATCGAGAAAAAGTTACCTTTAACTAAGCCAAGCAATTGGCAGAAACTTAGAAAAGTTCTATCACTATCGAAGTAGAGAAACCGTACAAAATGGATATGATGAGATGTGATGTGGATCTGAATGGATGTAAATGGATGTGATGTGAATCTAAATGGATGTAAATGAATGTGATGTGATGTGGATGGATGTGATAAGATGTGATGTGGATTTAAATAGATGTGAAGTGATGTGGATGGATGTGATGAGATGTGATGTGGATCTGAATGGATGTAAATGGATGTGATGTGATGTGGATGGATGTGATGAGATGTGATATGGACCTGAATGGATGCAAATGAATGTGATGTGATGTGGATGGAGGTGATGAGATGTGATGTGGATTTAAATGGATATAAATGGATGTGATATGATGTGGATGGATGTGATGTGGATCTAAATGGATATGATGTAATGTGGATGGATGTGATGTGGATCTAAATGGATGTAAATGGATGTGATGTGATGTGGATGGATGCGATGAGATGTGGATGGATGCGATGAGATGTGATGTGAATCTGAATAGATGTAAATGGATGTGATGTGATGTGAATCTGAATAGATGTAAATGGATGTGATGTGATGTGATGTAGATGTAGATGTGATGTGATGAGATGTGATGTGATGTGGATGGATGTGATGTGATGTAGATGGATGTGATGAGATGTGATGTGGATTTAAATAGATGTAAATGGATGTGATGTGATGTAGATGGATGTGATGAGATGTGATGTGGATTTAAATAGATGTAAATGGATGTGATGTGATGTGATGTAGATGGATATGATGTGATGTGATGTAGATGGATATGATGAGATGTGATGTAAATAGGTGTGATGTGATGTGATGAGATATAATATGATGTGAAATGGATGAGAATGGATGAAGGACGATGGGAATAGATATGAATGGATGTGGAATAAGGGATGTGAATTGATGTAGAAGAATGTGGAATAACGAGAAATGATATGGAAAGATGAGAGTTCGTTAGAAACTGTATTTATGAAACCAGTTTTTAAAAGACTGTTTTATGTCAAGAATGCTCGGAAGCATTTTGACTATCTTGTAGATTAGAGTCGTTGAGGACCTAAGTGATAAGGTTGCAAAAACCAGCTGACAGAGAGTCAATGAAGGACGTCTCGCGTGGCAAGGTCGACCGAGGTCTTGACCAGCCTCGATTCGATTAAAATGGTGAGCTTCTGGTACGATGGATGAGGGACCAAGGAGGCGGCTTATGAGTGAAGCCCTAGGTGACCTACGAAGGAGCCTAACGGGTGCTTGGGCTCTGGGGGTCTCCGAAGATACCCACGTGTGCATCGGGGAAGAAAAATAAGTTGGAGTTGTTTTCTGAATTCGAGTATGGATCTGGTTGATTGGCCTTGCTGGTCTTCAAACGGATGAGTTCATGACCCTTTTATATGGATCTTGTTGATTGATCTAGCTGATCTTAAACGAAGAGCCCATCTGGATTTTTATGTTATTATATTCTCGGGTACTATGAGCTAGGAACTATTGAAAAGGCCCCTAAGTGAGCAGGTGGTGAGCATTCTGGTTGACAATGATGCCATCGATACACCGATGAAGGAATGATTGGAAATTGGACTTCAAGCTAGATGTTTTGGAGGATTATGATAAGTGATACTATGGTTTCATTAAAAGATCATTTTAAAGATAGTTGGATCTGTGAAAAAGGTAACTTAACTTCATATTGGGTGTGTAAGTGGTGTGACTACCTTGAATTTTTCTTGAGGCGTCGGCTAGGGGGCCTGGGAACTCTTTTCCCTGGTACCTAGGGCAAAACATAACCGAATTTGTAAATGGATCCTATCAATACAATGGTTGGATGGTTGGCTAATCCATGGGATTGATGGGGTTAGGCTAAACTGATGGATCCCTAAAATAAGACTCAATTCTATTAAGTTACGATAGTTGAAGTAAATCACGGATAATTCTTGTTCTATGGAAAAGAATCAATAGCTGTGCCTCTTAACGGGAAAAAAAGCATTGGTCTCTATGATCCAAGTGCAAGTTCCTCCTTGACCCGGCCATTTGACTTACGGGTTCGATCGGAATGAAAAAGGGTAACATAAGGCTCCTGACTACATTAGATTAATTTTTCCTTGAGGAATCGCCTATGCCTTCTTGGCGAGGGAAGTTTTTCCAGGTTCAGTTTTGAAAGAACCGAAAGATTAGTCTCTTGTCCGCATATTCGTGGTGGACAAGGCCCCGAGTAGGAGACTCTGTCCTGTGCAAGAAGTGCTACTTCTACCTACTAGCACCCCAGAATTCGATGCGCAGAGGGGGCAAGAATCTTTCATTTCATGCATGTGGCATGAAGTGAGGGTTGAGCTTTCCATAGCTCCCTCCTTCTTTCTCTCTACCTAGCTATTGAATCTCTACTTGGGTGACACAAGTAGAGGTGGAATGAGCTCCTAAGCGGCTTCACATCAAGGAGTTAACCCTTATTAGGGTTGGCTAAGTGCACCTCTCCAAACTCGACCCTTGCATGTTGCTTCTCTTCTCTTCTCTCTCTTGTGTAAAAGGTAGTATGTTAGGTTTAACAAGGTGGAATGAGCTCCTAAGCGGCTTCACATCAAGGAGTTAACCCTTATTAGGGTTGGCTAAGTGCACCTCTCCAAACTCGACCCTTGCATGTTGCTTCTCTTCTCTTCTCTCTCTTGTGTAAAAGGTAGTATGTTAGGTTTAACAAGATGGAATGATTCTCGGATACTCGAGTCTCTCTATGTAGATAGAAATGATGCTCTAAGAATGCTCAAAGCTTTAATAACAAAAGAATGCATTAGAACTCTCATACTTCCCATACGCATAAGTCTTATGCATATGGGAAGTATAAGAGTTCTAATGCGTTCTTGTGTTATTAAAGCTTTGAGCATAAGTCTTATGCATAAGCTTTATGCATAATCTCTATGAAGAAGGCCTATACATAAGCCTTATGCAAGCTTTATGCATGAGCTTAAGGCATAAGTCTTATGCCTAAGCTCTATGCATAAGCCTTATGCATAAGCTCCATGCATAAGCCTTATGTATAAAGCTTGCATAAGGCTTATGCATAAGCTTGCATTAGGCTTATGTATAAGTTTAAAGCATAAGCTTGCACTATGCTTTAAGCATAAGACTTATGCACTATGCTAAATCCTAAACCCGGCATCCAAGGGTGCAATAAAATGATAACATGAATAAGATTACATGAACAAGAGAGCTTACCACCGCGACAATGTCAAGCCAAAGAAGGGGACACCAATGTAAGACCTAAAAAACATAAGATGAAAATAAGTGATTAAGTAACACATTTATGAGAAAAAAAAGTGTTTAGTAACACATCTATGCTTGATCTATATGCATGTATGCATAGAGCCTATGTATACTCTAATACATGAGAGGATCCCACTTCACAATACTTGCATGACCTTCTTACATTAGCATGCAATGTCATTTCTCACTGAACTCTAACATAAGGAGGTCTAGAAAGCATTGATGACTATTTCTATACACATGTAAACTCTATGAATCGAGAGAATACCTTATGCATAGAAAAAGAGAGCATGATAAATATATGCTATATGTAGAAGAGAGTATAAACATTTAAAAATCTTATACTCTCTATCCATGCATAGCACTCCACATCAAAAAAAACTTTATCCATAAATACCTAATTCATGAAGCCCTATGCATTAATCTTAATATGTAAAAATTAAGCTTAATGAATGCATTAAGCTTAATGCATAGATAAAGCTCTATGCATTAAAGTTTATGTATTAATATTAATGCATGCATTAAGCTTAATACAAAGATTTAGCTTAATGCAAATATTTAAGCTTAATACAAAGATTTAGCTTAATGCAAATATTAAGCTTAATGCATAGAGCTTAATGCATGTATTAAGCTTAATCTATGCATTAAGCTTAATGCATGTATTAAGCTTAATGCACACATTAAGCTAAATGCATAGAGGTCAATGAATTAATCTTAATTTATGCATTAAGCTTTGCAAGCTCTATGGATTAAACTTAATACATAGATAGAGCTCTATGCATTAAGCTTAATGCATGGAGCTTAATGCATGGATTAAACTTAATACATAGATAGAGCTCTATGCATTAAGCTTAATGCATGGAGCTTAATGCATGCATTAAGCTTAATCTATGCATAGAGCTTAATACATTAAGCTTAATCTATGCATTAAGCTCTATGCATGGAGCTCTATGCTTAAGCTAGATGCATAGAGCTCTATGCATACATTAAACTCTATGCATAGAGCTTAATGTATGCTTGCAACAAGAAGCCTAAACTAACCCTAAACCTGGCACCCAAGGGTATAATAATACATACAAAAAATCATAAATAATTAGAGGGTTTACCTCTACTTTGTGAAGTTGAAGGAGAGGATTGGTGAAAGACCTACAAAACAAAAGATCAAATAAAGTAATTAGTAGATTAAACATAAGATTAAGGACTAATGCACAAGTAATACAAAGCCCTAAAAGCTTGCACAAGTTATACTAAACCCTAAAGAATACAAGAAAAAGTGCACAAGTTATACTAAACCCTAAAGAATACTAAACCCTAAAGAATACAAGAAAAAGCTTGCACAAGTTATACTAAACCCTAAAGAATACAAGAAAAAGAGAGGTTACCTCTATATTGTCAAGCCAAAATTGTCAAGCCAAAGGAGGGGATTAGTGCAAGACCTACATAACATAAAATGGTAAAAGAGTGATTAGTAACACATTGAATGAACTCTACCTACCAAAAACAAGAGACACAGAAAAGACCAATACACATTAAGCATGATCACAAATAGGAGAAGGAGAAGAAGCAAAAGGAAGGTTAGTACTCTAAACTTGAACCCTAATCTCATTATGTTTCCTAGTAATCATTGGATTAAACATAATAAAAGCAAAACCTAATCATTAGGTCACACCATCACTTGTAGAGTGATGAATAGGAAACGAAAGAGAAAGAGGAAGGGAAAGGGGAAGGGGAAGAATAAGATGAAGAAGAAGGAAGAACAAATACATTAGGGTTAAACATAAGAGAACAATACCTTCAATAGCTCACACCATAGCCATATAGTGATGAAGAGAAAGAGGCTCATGAAGAGAAAGGAGAAGGGGAAGGAGAAGAAGAATATAAAGAGAAAGAGTATCATGAAGAGGAATGAGAAGGCAAAGGGAAAGAAGAATATAAAGAGTACAAATACATGTGATAGAGCTAGAGTGATGGAGGGGAGGAGTCGATGCAATCACTCAAAGAAAGGAGTTGAAGGAATTTTGTGGGGGAGAAAGATAGGCGTCGGCAGTGTCGCAGGCTCAAAACTTAATTTTCCTAGCGTCGCTATAAGCACCACTAAAAATGACACCTCTAGCGGCGCTTTAACGGTGCTTATAACGTAATTTATATAGCGATGTTTATAGTGACACTAAGGAAATTCCATAGAGAAAACCTATGCATTGACACTGTTAGATTTAGTGCATGTATTCATATTCAGTTTTTTAATTACACACTTTTTATGCCCGATACAGATGTCTTCTACTTGTTCAGATATTGATGGGTCACCATTAATTAGAGGTCTAGAGTTGCGAAGAAGAATCCATTGTTCATGTGCAAGATGTAAGAATGTTTGTGTATGCGAACGTCGAGTGACATTCGAGCATATTAGAAAATGGGGATCATTTTTGAACCAATGCCATCCAACATGATATGCAAGCAAATTCCGCGATTGGTATATAAACTTATGAGATGATACATATACTCATGGTTTGCCATATGTAATGTTGAGTGTCATTTTTAAATATAGTTCATTAGGATGAGGAGGGCATGGAAATTCATACACAATTACTACACAATATGCCTCATTATTTTGTCATTGGGGGAAACTTGAGGAAGGAGCAAGCATCGTAATAAGGAGAACTTGGAAATTGGAGCATGTTCAATACATTTGGAAGACGAGGATTTCCTCGACATCAGATAGAGGAAGAGAATGTCATGGAGGTGATGATCACTCACTTTTTTCAAAGCGAAGGTGAGAAAGAGACACCTAACTTTGAAACACATGAAAGAGAGGATGTGTTACACAAGGAGGCTAATGAGGGTGCAAAGTAAACTTTTCAGGCATGCTTGGAAATCCTCAACTTGCAAACAACATATGGATGGAGCAATAATAGTATGAATTGCCTACTCCAATTATTAAAGAAGATTCTATCAACAAATGATTTGATGCCTGCTGCAAGAAAGAAGTGATGCTCGAAAAATACTTTCCAAGCTTGGTATAGATTACACTTGAATTCATGCATGACGTAATGATTGTGTACTATTTAGGGTTGCATTTAACAATTTCATACAATGTCCAGTTTATGGAGAGGATCATTTTATAGGAAGGATTTACAGGGTGCAAAAATTTTGCAAAATGTATTAAGGCACTTTCCTATTATACCTCACATTCAACGTATGTTCCGGTGTGTCAATGTTGAGTTAATGACATGGCATGTAAACTGTACGGTTCCTCCTTAGCCCCTAAAAGATGTATAAGTTCTTCTCTCAGTCCCCTATAATCATCCCCTATTTTAGAATGCAAGAAAACACTGTTTTCTTTTGTTTTTGGTTCAAAGAGAGAAAATATTCTAGAGAGAGGTAATAAAGTTTTGAGATATTTTTGGATATAAAGTTATCCCTTTTATTTAAGATAAATTTCCTTGAAATATAAGTTTAAAAAGAGTTTTCTAATATGCATTAGAAATTAAATGAATATGTTCATTAAACACCTTAGCCTAAGGGTCCACATTTTCAAAAAATTATGGATTAAGGTCCAAAGAGTGTTCTAAAGGGCCAATAGGGTTAATCCAAGTGTTAGAATGAGAAAAATGCAAGAATAAAAGAAAATCCCCCCAAAAGAAGTAAATTCTCACATAAGATGAAGAGTTGACTAGTATAGCACTTAACAGTAAAAAAACGAGGATTTATTAGTAAAAAATTAAAACTTTGACACCTCAGGAGCTCATGAAGGAGGCACCTAGAATCTCATCATTGCTCCCAATTTTTAATTCAAAAAAATGAGATATTTCATCTCTCCTCTTTCAAAAAACTGGACCAAAAAAGTGAGCCAAACTAGTCCAAAACTTGTCTAAATTAGATCAAACTGAAGCTGGAAGCCTCTAGATCCCAGTTGGACTTGGTTGGTGGCCTCCCTAT
This sequence comes from Cibotium barometz, assembly GCF_041138505.1. Classification (NCBI taxonomy): domain Eukaryota; kingdom Viridiplantae; phylum Streptophyta; class Polypodiopsida; order Cyatheales; family Cibotiaceae; genus Cibotium; species Cibotium barometz. The sequence continues at coordinate 54,599,033 of NC_141058.1, read as the reverse complement.
CCTATAAATAGAACCCCATTCCTTTTTTTTTTCAAATTGGAGTAACTCTATGCTAGTGTAATTTTCAGTTTAAGTGTATTTCTATTATCCCTCTACCTTGCTTCCCCATTGTGAAGCTTTGGAGCTTCACTAATCCTCTTCTTCTCTTGTGGAGATTACCCTCTTCTTCTTTGTGGCCAAGCTTCCTCTTGTGGGTTTCACTTCTCTCTAAAGAATCAAGCCAAAAACCAAGGGTAAGCCTAAAACAATGGTGTTTTTCTCTCTTTTTGAATGGTAATCTTCTTTCAAACCTCTCTAATGCTTAGGAAGCATTTTAATCCATGGTTTCTTCTTAAAACCATGCTTTTATTGATTTATATTGTTTAAATGGATTAATTTTAATCTTTTATGCTTAAATGTAATGTTTTTGATTTTTATAAATCTCTCTTTTTGTAAGAATACTCACCTTTATGAATTAATCCTTCTTGGAGGGATAGATCATAGTCCTAATCTCATTTTCTTACCCAAAACTCTAGGCCTAACAAGCTAGAGATGGAGATTAAGCATTTTTATGATTTTTAATCTAATTAAAATGAGGATTAATTCATTATGCTTGCTTTGATAAGAAGAAAACTCATAATTATTCATTTTAATCTAATTAAAATGAGGATTAATTCATTATGCTTGCTTTGATAATAAGAAAACTCATAATTATTCATTTTAAAATGAAAGTCAGCTTGTGCTAACATTCTTATAATTATTTTCATATGAAAGTCATATTAGGGTATTTTTTCTTAATAAACAAGATGCTTAAATGTAAATATGCTTATATTTATGCTTCGATTTATGCATGAAGAATTTTTATATCAAAAGAGAAAGTCTCACCATATTTTTTTGTAACTATGTTTATGCATAAATTCAAAAATGCAAAAAGAGGAATTTTCATCATATTCTATGCACAAACATATTAAATATTAAAAGTGGAATTTTAAGCATTCTCATTTTATAGAAAATGTGAGGAAGTTATGGTAAAATTTTATCATTAGGAAATGAAGATTTATGTATAATTTTAAGAATGCAAAAAGAGAAATTTTCACGATATTCTATGTATACAACATTTTAAATGTTAAAAGATGGATTTTTGTCACATTTTTTAATATACATTTATAGTATGTATGCATAAATGTTTAAAGGTTAAAAAGAGAAATTCTTGTCATATTTTAAAATGTATATTCATGGTATGTATATACATGGGTATTTTTATTTATCAAAAGAGGAATTTTCATCGTATCTTTAATTAGTAAAATGCATAAATTAATTTTGGTATCAAAAGAGAAAGTTTCATCATATTTCGATATAGATAATTTATGGCATGTTGATGCCTAGGTCCAATTGGAGAAAAGAATATTCTTGTATAATTCTATGTGAATATTTTAAATAAATGATGTATGCATATTCATTAAAAGGATCATTGAAATAATTCTATGTGAATATTTTAAATAAATGATGTATGCATATTCATTAAAAAGATCATTGAAAAAAGAAATATCCTTGTTAAATTCCATATTCACGAATAGAATTATTTATAGTTCTATTATGTCCAAGGAAGAATGAATTTTTATAATTTTGGATTTTTACCCTTATTACGAATAGAAATCACAGTTATTTTATCAGATAAATGGAAAATATCTTTAGAAATAAATTCAAGTAATTCGGTGCTAGACCATGACCATGTGAGGAAGGTAGGTCAGTAAAATGCCTGCCCATCTCTTGAATCAGAAATTAAGCCAAATCTTGTGACCATTCCCATTCTTTAGTACAAAGAATGGATAACCGACGCGATTGATTTAGAGAAGTTTTTCCTAAGACCCGAAATCGTATAGAAATAAGTTAGAACTTTGTTGATTTCCATGTGACCTATGGGTTCAGTCGGAATAGATAGGATAGTTAAGGCTTTTGACCTCGTTAGATAAATTCCTGTTAGAAGATTTTCCTAGAGAAATCGCCCATGCCTTTTGGGCGAGGAAAGTTTTTCTGGTCTCGGTTTCGGAAGAACCGCCGGACTAGTCCCTTGCCCGGACATCGTGGTGGGCGAGGCCTCGAGTGGGAAACCCTGCCTCGTGTGAGAGGTTGCTACTGCTAGCACTCAATAGTCCAATGCGCAGAGGGGGACGGAGTCTCATAGCTGGTATCAGAGCTTTGTTGAAAGCAATCGAAGATGAATTTTGTCAGAATTTTATAATAAAATCTTAGAAAGGTGCATTCATATGCTGTATTTTCATTCAAATTAAGCTTCATTGATGAAGACTTATAATTGATGAATTGGAATTTTTAGATGGACACCCCGTACTTATTTGGTATCCCCGACCTTAACCAAAATCAGGATATGACTGCCTTTACTTTTGAGCATATCCTCTCCTCTGCCCCAGGACTCGAACGAGCAGGGCAAGCCTTGCTAATCATTTCCAGGAGCTATATTTTTTAGACCCTACGGAGGGATGACTGCATATGTGGTTCTGAGCACAATATGTCCACGCCTGTTACAATTAGTGACAGAGGCTGGTTCTATTGAGGATAGGGGTAGTTCGTGGTGTTATACTTTATCACCCCTCACCTCGAGATTTTAGAATCACTTGCTATATTTTCAGGCTTCTAAGCCGTTTTATTTCGGGGAGTAGGATTGTAGCACCTATGGCGGTAAGGGCACAATTGCATCGCGGCATGGCCATAGTGCAATATCACCACTATATGCATATGCAATTGAGGCATTGACTTTTTTGGAGCCATGTTGCTCTATGTATATATTACAAACCTTAGGTAAATAAAGAATATTTTGCAAAGATTCTAGTTGTCTAAGTAATTATACGAACACCAGATATTGAGTTTAAAGAAATAAGTTCTGTTTTTCAGGATATATGTCGTGGATCTATAGTAGAATGATCACCTTGTTGAATGCATTAATTTTGAACTTCTTAAGTCTTAGAATCTCGGAATGAAGTCGAATAGAAAATTTAACGATGTATCGTTTTGGCATAATCATAGGATCTCTTTGGTCCGGATGAAAAACAACCTAAAAAGAAGAACCACAAAATATTTACAAGAAAATATATACAATGCCTTCCTTTTATCTATAGATTCATCAAACTTGAAAATTAAGTGCAAACCTATTCACAATGTTGTGGTAGAATGTATGTGTCGCTTGAATCTTGCCATAATTTAGTTGAGTCAATTGTAAAAAATCTGCTTGGATGCTTCTTGACTTTTTCTTAAGTACTCTATATACCACTTTGAACCACCTAACATCAAAGATGAACACTTTGAAATTTCTAAATCCAATCTCCAAGATATTTTGAATTGTTCCATAATATTCAAGTTTCTCCTCCACTATAATATTATTATCTCTTCTACTAGCTTGACTATCTTGGTCAAAACTTGACATTACACCACAATCATATGTGATTCTCTTGGAGTCCACATGTTGAGTTCGAAAATGTTGATCTTCTGACCACATTACATTATGTACTTTATACTATAACCTAATAAAAAATCTTTAATATAGATTATATGTAAGCAATTTAGTATTCATTATTATATATCTTAGTAAAATACAATAAATGTTAGTTAAATATTTAGTAAAATACAATAAATGTTAGTTAAATATTAAAATATCTTTACTTACATGGCAGTCGCATCCCCTTGCATCCTCCCATTCTTCTCTTTTAATCCCCTCTCTAGTCCTTTTAGCTTTCTCTAGGACATCTCTAAGCCATTCAATATTGCAATCCTTTGGAAAAGCCTTTAGGTTGGGTGGGTATGCCATGTGCCTTTGTGTTGATATCTTAAATGCTCTTCTCTCCTCTATCCTTATCTTTCATTCATCTTCATATTTCTCAATCCACTTTTACATCACGTGTCCTTTTCCATGTGGCACATGTGACACCATTCTTTCATCCTCATTGTTATGCATGAATCTAGGCATATATGGATCAATTTGTTTCAAATATTCAAAGATGTATACAAGGGATTCTTGCACCAACCATCCCGCTGCCGCCATGATTCCTTCTAGGCATAGATGGATCAATTTGTTTCAAATATTCAGAGATGTATACAAGGGATTCTTCTCTGCCATGCTTCCTTCTGGCCTTTCCCTTAATCTCACAAACCCTTCAAGGTTTTCATGAAGCATTCAAGAAAGAACATCCACCAGCTATGAAGAGTGCCACATATAGCCACCTCATCCACGAAATGTACTAGAAGGTGCAATTGAGTCATGAGTATGATTCTTGGAAATCTTTCTTCAATCATACACACCACCTCAATCGACTCAACTTGAGCCTTCTCAATGGAGTCTGGATGAATCTCCTTTGACACTATCAACTATTCAACAAAGGAAGAAATGATAAATTAAATAAGAATAGATAATTTCAAAGCTATATGTTATACCAAAAGCATAAATTTTTCATTGGAACTCACCTTGCTAGTCCACCTAATTTATAGATGGCATTCGGAGCTTTCTCTTCTCTGCACCCACCAATTGATATTGGAAGTATGAACTAGTGAAATCAATTTTTGAAAATAATAAAAGATCAATATAGACTCCACACAACATAAACCAAGGCATGTCCAAAAAAATAGGTATAGTTATGTATGTACCTGCATCATCTTATGCCAATCATGTGATTTGAGACCATACAATTGATGCTCACTCTTCTTTTTTGTTATTGTAAATGCACCCTTTAATGAGTGCATTACATCGGTTGGTGTACAAAAAGATGGAATTTGTTCTTAACATGCTTTTCCTCTTGCCTTGTCAACCTCCATGGCGTCTTTGGTAAAACCACCTTGTCATTGACTACCCTTGGCCATGCATTTTCCATGTGTTTGATATCCTTTAAGTCATCCCTTATTGCATGGGTGTCTTTTTTACCAATTAGATGGTCCCAAATCATTGATGCCACATTCTTAAAAATGTGCATTGGATCCAAAAGATGATTTATTCTTAACTCTTTCCAATATGTTAGACAATAGAAGATTGAGTACCTTTTTATGCGCGATGCGGGTGCTGTGTGATGGAAGTCACCCTCCATCTCTTATCCCACTCTCCATCTCTCCACCTTCCTTCCAATGGCATTATAGGAGGTGAATGCCACATGGCTTCCACTCTGCACCTCTCATCACAATCGGAGAAATCTCTGATGGAGCATAATTAGGGTGGTTTGGAGGAAGAAATCTATGATGTTTATCATACACCACTTTCTTTAGTGCATGTGCTTTTTTGGATACAAGTAATGGACCACAAATTGGACTTGCATTATATCTTATAACTTCCAAGTTTAGACCTACCAAAATGGTATGTAAGAATTGAAAAGTTAATAGACATTATAATATATTAGAGTTATAAATGAATCATTTGTGCATGCTTAGATAAGAATCAACTTATGAGTACAACGTACCTAAGCACTCCATATAGCCCAAAAAATCATGCATAGTCCACATCAAGATATCCTTGACCATTGTATCGCGGCATGAAATTAGATGAGAAACATCATGCACCCTTATGTCTCTCCATAATTTCTCGAGCTTATCAATCAAGGGCTCAAGGTATACATCCATATTCTTTACGTTGTGCTTCCCAGGCACAAAAAGTGCAAACATCACATGACCCTTCTTGATGGACATCCATGGAGGAATATTGTAATTCATAACAACAATGGGCCATGTGGACCATAATTTAGATCTCAATCCAAATGGGTTCACCCCATCCATACCCAATCCAAGCCATAAATTACAAGGCTCAACTTTGAAATCTGGCCATCTATTCTCAATGTGAGCTCAAGCCGGTGAGTTGGAGGAAATCCTCATCATGCCATCTGGAACAATGGTTCATGTGAGACCCCTGCCCCCTCTACGCACTGGACTCTCGAGTGCTAGTAGTAACGGAAGTAGCAACCTCTCACGTGCGGGGCAGGGTTTCCCACTCGGGGCCTCGCCCACGGATGTCCGGGCAAAGGACTAGTCCGACTGTTCTTCCAAAACCGAGACTGGAAAAACTTTCCTTACCTACTAGAAGGCACAGGTGACTCCTTACCTACTAGAAGGCACAGGTGACTCCTCTAGGAAAATCTTCTAACGGGAATTTATCTAACGAGGTCAAAAGCCTTAACTATCCTATCTATTTCGACCGAACCTATAGGTCACATGGTCGAATCAAGGAAGGGACTTGCACTTGGTTCATAGATATCATCGCTTTTTTCCCCTCAAGCAAGGCACAACCATTGATTCTTTCCCATAGAACAAGAATCTCCCTGGGACTTATTTAACTACCGTGACTTAAACATAACTAAACTATATTATAGGAATCCACCGATCCAGCCTGACCCCAACTGGCCCATGGGTTAGCCAACCACCCAACCATTGTATTGGTGGGATCCCTCTGTATAAAAATTAGTTGTGTTTTGTCCTGGGTACCAGCAGGGAAAAGAGTTCCCAGGCCCCCTAGCCAGCACTTATGCAATTATATTAAACAGACACACCACTTACACACCCAATATGAAATTGCCCTTTTCTCTAGATTCAACTATCTTTAAGACAGAATTAGAATAAAACCATAGTGTTTCCATCATAATCCTCAATATTCCAGTTCCATAGTTTTACAAACAAGTCTCATCCGGACTCTTCGTTGAAGACAATTTCATAGTATTCCAGTTTAGTTAAATAATTCCTTGCCAATCTATGAATATCTTCCTTGACATACGCATGGGTATCCTAGTAGCCGCGAGCCCGTGCTTCACCTGGTCAGAACCCTCTAGGATCCTTCTTATGTGTCCTAGCACTTCATTCAGAGACCACTTCATCGGTCCTTGCCCATCGTACCGAAAGCGCACCATTTTTAACCGTACTAAGGTTGGTCAAGACCTTGGCAGGCTTTGCCATGTGAGAGACATCCTTCAATGACTCCCCGCCAGCAGTTGCAACATAACTCTCCTTAGATTAAACAATAAGCTAAATGCTTCCTCCCCAACATTCTGGCATAAGACAGTCCTTTACAAAAACAGAGTTTCTATGCAAGTAAGAATTTCCCATTGAGTTTGATTTCACAAGACACTTTTTTTCTCGAAACCCAAACTTTCCCAATGAGAATCAAGAATCTCGTATCTCCGTGATCCATCCATTAATTACAATGAAGTTTTAACTTATTTCTAGACGATTTTGGGTCTTAGGGAAAACTTCTCTAAATCAACCGGTTATCCATTCTTCGTAACTGAAGAATGGAAATGGTCACAAGATTTGGCTTAATTTCTGATTCAAGAGATGGTCAAGCATCTTACTGACCTATCTTCCTCAAGTGGTCATGGTCTGGCACCAAATTACTTGAATTTATTCCTAAAGATTTTTCATAAAGATATTTTTCATTTATCTGATAAAATAGCTATGATTTCTATTCGTAAATAAGGGTAAATACCCAAAATTATAAAAATTCATTCTTCCTTGGACATAATAGAACTATAAATAATTCTATTTGAAATTTAACAAGGATATTTCTTTTTTCACTGATCCTTTTAATGAATATGCTTACATCGTTTATTTAAAATATTCACATAGAATTATACTAAAATATTCTTTTCTCCAATTAGACCTAGGCATCAACATGCCATAAATTATCTATATCGAAATATGATGAAACTTTCTCTTTTGATACCAAAATTAATTTATGCATTTTCCTAATTAAAGATACGATGAAAATTTCTCTTTTGATAAATAAAAATACCCATGTATATGCATACCATGAATATACATTTTAAAATATGACAAGAATTCCTCTTTTTAACCTTTCAACATTTATGCATACATACTATAAATGTATATTAAAAAATGTGACAAAAATCCATCTTTTAACATTTAGAATGTTTTATACATAGAATATCGTGAAAATTCCTCTTTTGCATTCTTAAAATTATACATAAATCTTCATTTTCTAATGATAAAATTTTGCCATAACTTCCCCACATTTTCTATGAAATGAGAATGCTTAAAATTCCACTTTTAATATTTAAAATGTTTGTGCATAGAATATGATAAAAATTTCTCTTTTTGCATTTTTGAATTTATGCATAAACATAGTTACATAAAAATATGGTGAGACTTCCTCTTTTGATATAAAAATTCTTCATGCATAAATCTAAGCATAAATATAAGCATAATTACATTTAAGCATCTTGTTTATTAAGAAAAAATACCCAAATATGACTTTCATATGAAAATAATTATAAGAATGTTAGCATAAGCTCACTTTCATTTTAAAATGAATAATTATGAGTTTTCTTAACATCAAAGCAAGCATAATGAACTCCTCATTTTAATTATATTAAAAATCATAAAAATGCTTAATCTCCATCTCTAGCTTGTTAGGCCTAGAGTTTTGGGTAAGAAAATGAAATTAGGACTACGATCTATCCTTCCAAGAAGGATTAATGCATAAAGGTGAGTATTCTTACAAAAAGAGAGATTTACAAATCAAAAAAATTACATTTAAGCATAAAAGATTAACATTAATCCATTTAAACAATATAAATCAATAAAAGCATGGTTTTAAGAAGAAACCATGGATTAAAATGCTTCCCAAGCATTAGAGAGGTTGGAAAGAAGATTACCATTCAAAAAGAGAGAAAAACACCATTGTTTTAGGCTTACCTTATCTTTTTGGCTTGATTCTTTAGAGAGAAGTGAAACCCACAAGAGGAATCTTGGCCACCAAGAAGAAGAGGGTAATCTCCAAGAGAAGAAGAGGATTAGTGAAGCTCCAAAGCTTCACAATGGGGAAGCAAGGTAGAGGGATAATAGAAATACACTTAAACTGAAAATTACTCTAATATAAAAATACAAAGGAATGGGGTTCTATTTATAGGATAGGGAGGCACCAACCAAGTCCAATTGGGATCTAGAGGCTTCCAGCTTCACTTTGATCCAATTTGGACAAGTTTTGGACCAATTTGGCTCACTTTTTTGATCCAGTTTGAAAGAGGAGAGATGAAATATCTCATTTTTTTGAATTAAAAATTGGGAGCAATGATGAGATTCTAGGTGCCTCCTTCAAAGTTCTAACTTTTTACTAATAAATCCTTATTTTTTCACTATTAAGTGCTGTACTAGTCAACTCTTCATCTTATGTGAGAATTTACTCCTTTTGGGGGATTTTCTTTTATTCTTGTATTTTTCTCATTCCAGCACTTGGATTAACCCTATTGGCCCTTTAAAACACTCTTTGGACCTTAATCCATAATTTTCTTAAAATGTGGACCCTTAGGCTAAGGTGTTTAATGCACATATTCATTTAATTTCTAATGCATATTAGAAAACTCTTTTTAAACTTATATTTCAAGGAAATTCATCTTAAATAAAAGAGAGAACTTGATATCCAAAAATATCTCAAAACTATATTATCTCTCTCTAGACTAAAAATGAAAGAAAACAGTGTTTTCTTGCATTCTGAAACAGGGGATGATTACATGGGACTGAGAGGAGAACTTATACATCTTTTAGGGGATGAGTAGGAACCTTACATCCTTTCCCACTTGAAAAGCGCGAGATGTCCTCATCTCGCAAAGTGGGGGTAATCCTTCACTAGTTGATTTTCTTTTTCCCAAGTGGTGTCTTCTAAAGGATAGAACTTCCACTTGACCATAAACTCTCTAAGGACTTTGTTCCTGAGAGCCTTCTCCCAAACATCTAGGATATCTTCCGGTTGGAGTTCTATTTGGCCTTGAGTCTAAGAAATCAATTGTTCATCATCCAGCAGCACATGACTCGAGCTGGGTACATACTTTTTAAGTAAACTAACATGGAATACATTATGTACCTTGAGATGGGGTGGTAAAAGAAGTTCATAAGCTAGATCTCCTATTTTCTTAGTAATGGTGTACGGCCCACAGTATCCTTGAGATAACTTTTTGTACTTCCCTAGAGAGATAAAGAACTTCTCTTGGGTCGTACACGAATGAAGACCATATATGATTCTTCAAACACTCTCTCTGTTCTTTTCTTATCAGCATACTGCTTTTGTCTGTCCTGGGTAGCCTTAATATCCTTGCGGATTGCCTGCATTTGCTGCTCCATATCATCAAGCATCTATCCGGATATCTCAACCTTGATCAATGGGTCAGACCAAGTTAATGGCGTGAGGCAATCTTGTTTGCACAGAGCTTTGAATGGGCTCATCCCGATACTTCGGTGATAGCATTATAAGCAAACTCAACTAGATGTAAGTAGCTTAACCACTTTTTGGGTTCTCTGCCACAGCATGACCGAAGAATATCTTCAATTATTTGGTTTACTCTTTTAGTCTGGCCATCTGCCTCTCGATGATAAGTTGTGCTGAGATCTAAGGAAGTTCCCACTGCTTCAAAGAATGCAGTCCAGAACCTTGACGTGAATTTAGGATCTCTGTCACTCACTATCCTTCTGGGTAAGCCATGTAGCCTAAAAATCTCCTTGAGGAAGACTCTAGCAACATCCACTACATTGTAGGTTTCTTTTACTGGAATCAGATGGGCAACCTTGGTTAATCTATCAACTACCACAAAAATGGAGTTGTAACCTGATTGCACTGACGGTAATCTAGTAATAAAATCCATACTGACACATTCCCACTTCATCTATGGAATGTCTAAAGGATGCAGCTTTCGTGGCATCTTAACCCTTTCTGCCTTGACTCTTTAGCATATTAGACATTGACGCACATGATTAAGTACATCCCTTTTGAGTCCTGGCTAGAAGAAGCTCTTTTTTATAGACATGTAGGTCTTTATGAACCCTGGATGTCTAGCTATCGGGTTATCATGGGCTTCTCTCAGAATTTTTCCCTTTGTTTCCTCATCGTTGGGTAGGCAATTATTGTAATACATGCATCCTTCGCCCAATTTATACCCAAGAACTCGACTCATTTCCTGAGGAGTCTTGCTTTCCTACATCAGTAGGGTAGCAATAGGGGAAAAGAATCTGTCTTGCATGATCTTCTCTCTTGTTTCAATGATCAATGGATTTGACACCAATGTTATTGCAAGAAAGGAGGCTTTCCTACTGAGCACATCGGACCGCATTTTCTTTCCCTGGCCGCCCAGTACTTAATCTCAAAATCAAATTCTGGCAAGGTCTGCATCCACCTTCTTTGATGCATGTTGAGATCCCTTTGGATGAAGATCCACTTCAAACTTTGATGATCTGTCATCAAGGTGAATCTCTATCCCAAGAGATAATGTCTCCACAAATTTAGAACATAAACTACTGAGAGTAACTCCAAGTTATGGATAATATAATTTCTCTCATGCATTCTGAGTTTTTTGGATTCATAGGCTACTGCATGACCTTCCTACAAAAGTGCACCTCCTAGGGCAAAACCACTAGCATCTATCATCACTACTTTAAAAGGAATGGAAAAATCTGGCAATTTTAGGATAGGGTTGGATACTAAAGCTGTCTTTAGCTTATCAAAAGTACTCTGACACATAGCAGTCCAATGAAATAGGGTACTCTTTTTGAGAAGGTTAGTCAAAGGGGATGTTATTTGAGCATACCTGGGTATAAAGATTCTATACCACCTGGTTAATCCTAGGAATCCTTTGACTTCTTTCACTGTCTTGGGCTCTCGCCAATCCACGACTGCTAGGATTTTAGTGGGGCCAGGAGAAATCCCATCCTTAAATACTATAAATCCCAAGTATTCGACATGGTCAACAGAGAAAGTGCACTTGCTCTTCTTTGCAAAGAGTTGGTGCTTCCTTAGGATCTCCAGGACTTTATGCACATGATCATTATCTAATGCATTCTTAGAGTGATGTCATCAAAGAAGACAATGGGTGGCTCGTGCTTTGGCGGCTTCCAGATGCACTTTACGCAATGAAGTGCCTCCTCTCCTGCGACCTTGTAGTAGTGTTGGAATTCAGGTGTGGTTTGGTTAAGGGCATCTTTAGCTATTGTGGCTTTTTGTTGGAATTCATGTGCTGTGGCCTAGGCAAGGGAGAGTTCATGATGGGCTCATTGTGCGGCCTCTTGTGCTGGATTGAAGCTCGTTCTAGAGCTCGGAAAGGGAGGAGATGGTATTTGCCAGCCGTTGCTCCTTTTCATCCAGGGTCTACTAGAGATGGATGTTGTTGAGGGTGGTCGTATAAAGATCCTCCACATTCTGCCTCTCCTATGCCTTTGCAAAGCAACATTTGTCTTTGCTATGCCATTATAGAGATATCTTGTTGTCGATAGATGCAGTCGGTCATCTGAGTGATGACTTCTTGGGCCATGTGTGAGAAGCCATGGGTGAAGTCTGTAACTTCCCCATGTGATACACGGATGCTCTCTGGAGTATGCTTCGTGGGATCTGAAACTGCGAGTGCATGCCTAGGTGAAGGGTTTCCATAGTATTTTTGAGTGACGAGGCAGGAGATGAGAGGCCAACTTTTGAGTGATGAGGAGGGTATGAAGAAGATCCCACGGGTGGTGGGATTTCAAAGAGGTTCTAAGCATAAAATGCCTATCGTCGCACCTCCTCCTCAGCGGCTTGCGTTGGTGCTTCAATAGCTTCTAGCTCCTCTGTGGTTGGGCCTGGTGGCTGGGATTAGGGTGGAAGTTTCTCCTTCTGCTTGGGTTCTGGTTGATGGTGCTTTGGTGCGGTGGTGGAGAGGTGGGAGAGGATTGGGGGGGAGGGAGAGATATGGGCACTGTATCGGGCCCTATTAGTTGTATTGCCATGGGGAGCTCCTCCCATCTAGCCATGTGGTAGAGTACCTTGGTGAGGAGGGATGCTGGTGCGAGCTTTCCTTGGGGGTTGGCACATACTACATGCAGCTCCTTATGTAAGTATTTGGCCCAGTTGACAGGCGTGCCCTGGTGGACTCTGGATGGTGTTGAGAGATTGCACCTACTAAAGCAATCCGTCCACCTGGTTGTGAGTAAAAATGAGAGGGCCATGGCTGACATCACAAGCTCCTCCTGTGTTATGTTGCCCCACTCTACTCTATCCTTGGTGGTGCTTCATTGGAATGTGCCGTGAGTCAAACGTGGGGCGTTGGTGAGCTACACGTATGGTTGTTCCATTCTGGGGAGGTGGAGGGCTTCTTGGACCAGGTCAACACTCAGATGAACAGTGTGGACCTGCCCACCATCATTACATAGCACTTGACTTGTTGCCTCATTGACATCATAAGTTTTTGTAAAGTAGAGGAAATTGTATAGGTATGGGCCCCAAGGTTTCATAGTTCGCACTCCATTATGCGGCCTATGATGGCTAGATCAATAGGAATAGCTTGGTAGCAGGGCCTGGTGTAGTATAAGAGCTTATTCTCTACCTTATGATTATTCTTTATAAGGGAGTGGATCGTGTGGTGTGGCTGACGTGCTTCATAAGGTGCTCCCCGAGATGTGATAACTAGGTGGTGGCCATACTCCTCAAAGCGTCCCCCTCCTGAGTGTTATTCTCATTAAATTTGCATAGAAAGATGCATAAAGGAATTTTTTTAATTACAAAAGTGTTATTCTCATTAAATTTGATTTTTATGTTGCCATATATATATAGGCAGTGATGTGTGTGAACACACTTAGGACCGCCGGGGCACTTTTTCCCTCTTTAGGAGGTTTTTTCCCCCGGCTTGTATATACGCCCATCCTTCTAGGGCTAACTAATCTTTTGTACATTGACACAATCTAATACACTTGGTGTTGTGTGCATTCTTGCTTCTTCTTCTCCAAGCTTTGTGTGCTTTCCTGCAACCCTAATTCCAACAATTGGTATCAGAGCAGGCATCGGCTCCCAGGGCTACACTGCCAGCACCCTCCGCCTCACGTTCTCCGATTGAGGTGAGCTTTCACGAGTCCGTTTTTGCATTTCAAGTTCTGCACAGGTGTTTTCGTCATTTTGTGCAGAAATTTCGACAGTGCAGTTTTCTGCAAAATAGGCATACGTATTCTATTATGGACCGTGCTACATAGCACGAGTTGTTCTCTGTTCAGTCTTTGCTTCATTACAGGTAGCTTTTGCATCAGTTTCAGTCAGTGGCCATGGCTGATAACAACAATGATGTATTTCGCATGTTGTCTGCTGAAGACAAACTGGATGGAGACAGCAACTACCCACTTTGGGCATACATGATGCAGCATGTTTTGGTTGCAAAAGGAGTGTGGAACATTGTGCAGGGTATGGATGTACGTCCAGGTTCTGTGGATGTAGGATCTGTTGGAGGATGTTGCAGGTTCTAGCAGCTCTACTGTTGCTGCTATTTTACCCACTGCTGAACAAGCTCGTTGGGATGGTAAAGATGCATAGGCTCATGCCTTGATTGCACTTTCTATCAAATGTAACATCACCCCACATATTCGTTCAGCTAAAACAGCAAAACAGGCTTGGGATATTCTAGCTGGTTTGTATGTAGGTCGTAATAACGAGGCAAAAATCGCTTACCTACGTAAAGAGCTAGAATTGAAGATTATGCAAGAAGATGATGACATGAATGTTTTTCTTGCTGAGATTAAAGATCTCAAAGAACAGTTGATTTCTGCAGGTGAGATTATTCCTGATCATTCTCTTGTGCAGACTGTTCTTGATGCTTTACCTGAGATATATCAGAATTTTGCTTCCACGTGGAGACTTCTTAATAATGAGGACAGACCTGATGCTGTCAAGTATGATACTTTAGTCAACAAGCTCTTGCAAGAAGCGCAGTCCAGGCAAAACAGGGCCAGGCAGCGTGCAGTTGATCAAGCATTTATTGCTGCCCAGCAGAGAAGAAGTGGTAAGGCATTTATTGCTGCCCAGCAGAGAAGAAGTGGTAAGGCAGCCCCTTCCACTGTTTCTTCTCCTATTAGTAGGTCTGCAACTTCTTCTCCTTCCACAGGTAGCAACAACAAGTCTAAGAAGGCTCTTGATAAAGGCAAGAAAAAGACCAGGTGCAACTATTGTAAGGCAAATGATCATGTCATTAAGAATTGCCCTAAGCTAAAGGCTAAAGAGGCAAAGAAGAAAGAGTCAAATGCAGCCACAATAGCGGATGCTTCTACAAATGCAGATTCTGCAAATGTTGTGCAGGATACAGAATGGGCGTTTAGCGTGTATTGCCAGTATGACCCATCTGTACATGATGCATGTTTGGCAGTTTCTGTTGACTCTAATGTATGGTATTTTGACAGTGGTGCTACAAAGCACATTACCTCGCATCGTGATATGTTCACTTGTCTTGAGGCTGTCTCTAATGGGAATACTGTCACATGTGCCAATAATGCTTCTTACCCAGTGAAGGGCGTTGGTAAAATTATGCTTACTGCTGTAAATGGCAGCGCTTTCACACTTTCAGATGCTTTGTATGTGCCAGGGATAAAGAAGAATCTATTGTCTGTCTCTGCGCTTGCTAGACTTGGATTTGTAGTCAAATTTGTGGATGACAGATGTACTATTCATGATTTGACTTCTGGTGATACGATTATTGCATCTAGCACCTTGTTTCGTGGGCTATATAGGCTCAATTCTTATGACAAGTTTGTGGAAGATTTAGCAAATGCAGTTTCTGATGAAAAGGCAGTTTCAGATGCAAAACTATGGCATGCTCGTTTTGGTCATCTGAACTTTGCTAGTTTGCTGCGTTTGTAGAAATTTGATATGGTTGCTTCATTGCCCCCTCTTGAGGCACCATTGAAACATGTTTGTGAAGGCTGTATTTTGGACAAAATGCAGCGTTTTGCGTTTCCAAAGAATGGTTCTGTGCGGGCCACTCGCAAATTGCAACTTGTACATAGTGATGTATGTGGGCCTATGCAAACTCCGTCATTTGGTAAACACTTGTACTTCGTGACTTTCATTGATGATTACTCGAGGCATGCATGGGTATATCCACTGACAAGTCCAAAGTGTTTTTGTGCTTCAAACAGTTTTTTCTTATGGTTGAAAATGTATCCAATTGTACTGTGGGCACCCTCCATTCTGATCGAGGGGGGGAGTACTTGTCTAAAGAGTTTGATGCATTTCTGGCTAGTCGTGGGATAAAACACCAATGTACAGTGCCGTATACCCCTCAACAAAATGGTGTTGCTGAGAGGAAAAACAGGTCACTTATGGAGATGGCATGATGTATGGTCAAGAGCCAAGCTTTGCCACATGCGTTTCGGCTTGAGGCTGTCATGTGTGCTGCATATGTACTCAACAGGTGTCCCACTAAGGCCTTGCAGTCTATTACTCCATATGAAGCTTGGCATGGCAGGAAGCCTTCTATTGGTCACTTGCGTGTCTTTGGTTGCTTGGCCTATGCTTTAGTGCCTGTGCAACAACGCAGAAAATTGGATGATAAGGCTGTCAAATGCATTTTTGTTGGCTACAGTGCTGAGAGCAAGGGTTACAGATTGTATCATCCGCAGTCTAAGCGTATCTTGATTAGTCGAGATGTTGTTTTTGTGGAAGATGCTGTGCAGCCTTTGTTATCATGTACCAAAGAGACAGGTGTGAGCTCACGGGATGTATTTGATACATTGTTGCCTCTGTTTACATGTGGGAATTCAAATGTAAGTCCTAATGAGGCAAATATTCAGCCTATGCAAATTTCAAACGACATCATATAGGTGCATCAATTTTACTATCATGCAACGTTTGCACCAGCCATTTAGGCATACCTCTAACCTGCTCATTTTCAGCCCTATCCTCAGAAATTACATCCTGTAAATCTGCATCAGAAATAGGCTGATCTATGATGTCGTTTGAAATCTGCATAGGCTGAATATTTGCCTCATTAGGACTTACATTTGAATTCCCACCTGTAAACAGAGGCAACAATGTATCGAATACATCCCGTGAGCTCACACCTGTCTCTTTGGTACATGATAACAAAGGCTGCACAGCATCTTCCACAAAAAACAACATCTCGACTAATCAAGATACGCTTAGACTGCGGATGATACAATCTGTAACCCTTGCTCTCAGCACTGTAGCCAACAAAAATGCATGTGACAGCCTTATCATCCAATTTTCTACATTGTTGCACAGGCACTAAAGCATAGGCCAAGCAACCAAAGACATGCAAGTGACCAATAGAAGGCTTCCTGCCATGCCAAGCTTCATATGGAGTAATAGACTACAAGGCCTTAGTGGGACACCTGTTGAGTACATATGCAGCACACATGACAGCCTCAAGCCAAAACGCATGTGGCAAAGCTTGGCTCTTGACCATACATCGTGCCATCTCCATAAGTGACCTGTTTTTCCTCTCAGCAACACCATTTTGCTGAGGGGTATATGGCACTGTACATTGGTGTTTTATCCCACGACTAGCCAGAAATGCATCAAACTCTTTAGACAAGTACTCCCCCCCTCGATCAGAACGGAGGGTGCCCACAGTACAATTGGATACATTTTCAACCATAAGAAAAAACTGTTTGAAGCACAAAAACACTTCGGACTTTACCTTCAGTGGATATACCCATGCATGTCTCGAGTAATCAGATTGTTATGCTT
Organism: Cibotium barometz; assembly: GCF_041138505.1. Lineage (NCBI taxonomy): Eukaryota > Viridiplantae > Streptophyta > Polypodiopsida > Cyatheales > Cibotiaceae > Cibotium > Cibotium barometz. The sequence goes on along the minus strand of NC_141058.1, from coordinate 54,581,578 downwards.
TGGCTGTGTCTAGTATGTGTGAAGAGGAAGAACCTCTTTCATTTGATGAGGCACAAAAATCAGAAAATTGGTTGGCTGCAATGCAAAGTGAATATGATGCTATAGTGAAGAATGGTACATGGTCTTTGTGTGATTTGCCTATTGGTAAAAAGACCATTGGATGTAAGTGGGTTTTTAAGTTGAAACGAAAGCCAGATGGTAGTGTTGATCGCTATAAGGCTAGACTTGTTGCAAAGGGTTATGCTCAAGAAAAGGGCATTGATTTTGATGAGACCTTTGCTCCCACTTGTTGTATGACTACCATTTGTAGCATTTGTGCATTGGCAGCTCATAATGGTTGGAATGTACATCACCTGGATATAAAGACTGCGTTCTTGAATGGAGATTTACATGAGGAGATGTATGTATCGCAGCCTCGTGGTTTTGTTCAAAGAGGGCAGGAAAACAAAGTGTGCAGGTTGAAAAATGCTTTATATGGTTTAAAGCAAGCTCCACGAGCTTGGTATGAAAAGATACATGCATATTTGACTGCACATGGGTTTCAGAATAGTCCAACAGAAAGCACTTTGTATGTTAAACGTGTGGATGGTGTACATCTAATCATTGCTCTCTATGTCGATGACATGCTGCTCACAAGACCAAATGAGAGTCATATTGCTGATTTTAAGGCTGATTTGAATGCCTCTTTTGAGATGTCAGATTTGGGGCATTTGCATCATTATTTGGGGATACAATTTAAGCAGTGTGATGGAGGTATTGCTTTGTGTCAGACAAAGTATATTGAGACATTGTTGCGGAGATTTGGCCTTGAAGACTGCAAGCCTATTGCTACTCCAATGGAGACAGGTTTGAAGTTGAGTCTTCATGATGCTGGAGATCACTTTGATGTCACACTCTATCAGACAGCTGTTGGTTGCCTCATTTATGTATGCATTACGAGGCCGGACATTCAGTTTGCAGTCTCACAGGTGAGCAGGTTTATGCATAGCCCAGGGTCTCAGCATTGGAAGGCAGTTAAACGCATCTTTCGCTACTTGAGTGGCACCATACATCTTGGGTTGTTTTATCCCGAGGGGGGATCGTTGCCGCCAGATTTACATGCTTTTTCGGACTCAGATTGGGCTGGTTGCTATGACACAAGAGTGTCCACAAGTGGTTTTTGTTTCATGCTCGGTAGCTCATGCATATCTTGGTTGAGCAAGAAGCAACCTACTGTGGCCACTTCTAGTTGTGAAGCTGAGTACAGGGCAACTTTCACAGCTACGGTTGAGTGTGTGTGGCTCAGACGGCTTATGGCTGACTTGGGTGTTGGACAGGAATCTGCCACCTCTATCTTCACTGACAGTCAGAGCGCATTGGCAGTTGCGAGAAACCCAGTTTTTCATGCTCGCACAAAGCACATTGCGGTGCATTATCACTATGTCAGGGAGAGACTCTCAGCAGGAGAGATCAGCTTGGCCTATGTGCCAACACCACAGGACAACCTCGTCGATCTTTTTACAAAGGCGCTTCCTCGTGAGAAGTTCGAAGCTTTTCGTAAAGCTTTGGGCTTGCTCCCCTTTGTGGACTGATCTACTTCGGGCATGGCACTCCCCTATACATGAGTGCCAGCTCTCGTTCACACCATCACTCCCAGGGGGGATTTGTTGCCATATATATATAGGCAATGATGTGTGTGAACACACTTAGGACCGTCGGGGCACTTTTTCCCTCTTTAGGAGGTTTTTTCCCCCGGCTTGTATATACGCCCATCCTTCTAGGGCTAACTAATCTTTTGTACATTGACACAATCTAATACACTTGGTGTTGTGTGCATTCTTGCTTCTTCTTCTCCAAGCTTTGTGTGCTTTCCTGCAACCCTAATTCCAACATTTTATGCATAGAAAGATGCATAAAGGAAATTTTTTTATTACAAAAGTGTTATTCTTATTAAATTTGATTTTTATGCATAAAAAGATGCATAAAGAAATTTTTTTATTATAAAAACGTTATTTTTATAAAAATTGATTTCTATGCATAAATAGACGCATAAAGAAATTCTTTTTATTTTAAAAGTGTTATTCCTATTAAAATTGATTTTATGCATAAAAGGATTTTTTTATAAAAGTGTTATTCCCACTGAAGTTGATTTTTTTGCATAAATAGATGCATAAAGAATTTTTATATCAAAATTAGAATTCTCTTAAATTCTTTTTAAATTCTATGAGTATTTGATAAATGAATAATTAAATGCTCTAAGAGAGAAAATTCTATCGTTTTATATTCACACGGATTGTTAAAAGAGAATTCAAAAAATCTATCGAGTTTGAAATATTCAGATAAATGATTAATCTATTCCTCATTTGGAATTCGTAACTAATTTAGAAATTAGTTAAGTGAAGATTCAAAGAAAGAAATTTAGTAAAATAGTAACTGAATTATCAAACCTTTTCAAGAAAGATAAATCAATAAAAATCTTATCCGACTCGAATCTTGAATCAGACTATGACCAAGACCAAACTCTTTCGTCAATTTTGAGGAAAGAAGGTGTGACCAGTTTAGAAAAATACACTCAAAACTCCCGCCAAATCTGAAACTAAGTTTGAGACCCTTCGAATTGATCTGTGGATCAAGGTTATAAAATTCAAGGAATTTTGGTATATGAAATTCAGAATTCCGATCAAGAAGTTTTGGGGATACTGATTCAAGAAATATTCCTTATATTCAAAAGAAAATCAAACTGAAAACTTACATAGAAATGAGATGTGATGTGAATAGATGTGATGAGATGTGATGTGAATCAGATAGATGTGAATGGATGGATGGATGTGGATGTGGATGTGGATGTGATGAAAATGGATGTGAATGTGTATGTGAAGAATGGATATGGATGTGTATGTGAAGAATGGATGTGAATGTGTATGTGAAGAATGGATATGGATGTGTATGTGAAGAATGGATGTGAATGTGTATGTGAAGAATGGATATGGATGTGAATGTGTATGTGAAGAATGGATGTGAATGAGTATGTGAAAGAATGGATGTGGATGTATGTGAAATAATGGATGTGGATGTGTATGTGAAAGAATGTGATGTGATGTGACATGAATATATGTGGATGTGAAGTGATAGATATGAAGGTATGGATAGATGTGAGTAGTCGTACATGTGAATGATTGGATGGATGTGGATGAATGAGATGAGATATGTATGAATGAGATATGATGTGGATAGAAGTGATGTGATATGCGGATAGAATGTATGTGATGGGATGGTTATGAGAATGAATGTGGTGGATATGAATGAATGAATGTGATGGATATGAATGAATGTGATGTGATGATGGATGTAAATAAATGTGATGTAAATGAATGTGATAGACATGAATAGATGTGATGTGATGTGAATCGAAATGTGAATGAATGAGATGTGATGTCATGTGAATCGAGATGTGAATGAATGAGACGTGATGTCATGTGAATCGGGATGTGAGTGAATGAGATGTAATGTAAATTGGGATAGATGTGATATGTGAAGTGAATGAATATGATGTGATGAGATGTGGATTAGGGTAGATGCGAGTGGATGAGATCTAATGCAGATAAATGAGGAAAGATGTGATGAGATGGAAAATGATGTGATGAGAATGGGAATACATATGAAATAAATGAGGATTGATGTGGAACAATGTGGAAAGACGAGAGGTCGTTATAGAAACTGTATTTATGACCTATTTTTAAATGACTGTTTTATATCAAAAATACTGGGGAAGCATTTTGACCGTCTTGTGAATGAGGTCGTGGAGACATAACTGATAAAGTTACAACAGCTGATCGAGAGTCAACGGAGGACGTCTCGCGTAGCAAGGTCACCGAGGTCTTGACCAACCTCGGTTCGATTTAAATGGTGAGCTTTCGGTACGGTGGATGAGGGACTAAGGAAGCGGCCTATGAGTGAAGCGCTAGAAGGATCCTAGAGGGTGCTGACCATACGATGCGCGGGCTGCTCTGAGTCATCGAAGATACCCACACGTACGTCGTGGAAGATATTAGAACAAGGAGTAAGAGTTGTTTTCTGAATTCGGAAATAGATCTGGTTGATTGACCTTGCTGGTCCTCAACGGATGAGTCCATGGCTCTTTTATATGGATCTGTTGGTTGATCTTGCTGATCTTCGACGGAGATTCCATTTTGATTTTTATAAGTGAATATATTGCTGGGTAGCATGAGCTAGGAACTATTGAAAATGCCCTGAGTGAACAGGTGGTGAGCGTTCTGGTTGCCAATGATGCCATAAGTACACCGATGAAGGAAAAACTGGAAATTAGGACTCAACCGGATTAATTTTAGAGGTTTATGATCATTGATACTATAGTTTCATTAAAAGATTGTTTTAAAGACAGCCGAATCTGTGAAAAAGGTGATTTCTCACAACCGAATCTGTGAAAAAGGTGATTTCTCACAGCTGAATCTGTGAGAAAGGTAATTTCATATTGGGTGTGTAAGTGGTGTGACTAGTTTTAAGTTTGCATGAATATCCAGTTAGGGGGCTTGGGAACTCTTTTCCCTGGTACCCAGAACAAAACCTAACCAAATTCTTAAATGGATCCTATCACTACAATGGTTGGGTGGTTGGCTAACCCACGGGACTAGATGGGGTTAGGGGCTGGTGGACTGATGTATCCCTAATATGAGACTCAATTCTATTATGGTATGATAGATGAAGTAAATCCTGGATAAAAATTGTTCTATGGAAAAGAATCAACGGCTGTGCCTCTCAATGAGGAAAAAAGCGTTGGTCTCTATTATCCAAGTGCAAGTCTTTTCCTTTATCTAACTATGGGAACTTACGAGTTCGGTCAAATCAGTTTAGTTAGTAGAACCGATGGATTAGTCTCTTGTCCGGATATCCGTGGGCGAGGCCCTGAGTGAGGGCCCCTACCCCGCATAAGAAGTGCTACTTCCGCTGCTAGCACCCTTGAATTCGTTGCACAGAGGGGACAAGGATCTCTCAAGAACAGATAAATTACCTTTTGGTTCTCATCCTCTTCCAACTTGGATGCATCCCAAAGGTTGATGGAGCCTTCTTCATTTCCTTGATCAAGGGTGGGCAAGGGCTCTCTTCCAATTTCAGTGCTTTTTTTTTGTCGGGTATCACAACCTCTGCAATCCTCCCTCTACGACACAAGTAGACTAATCCATCAACCTCCAATCAGGCTTATCGCACCGTGGACTCCGTGATCTCGCCCTCCTCCCTTGACGGCGTGAGTAGGGCTATCCAGTAGGGTCTGATCTCCATAATCGCACCGTTGAGACAGGGTCCGATCTCGCCTTCATCCCTCTACGGCATGGTAAAACATATCCGGGAGGCTCCAATCCCTCCTATCGCACCGTGGATAGTGTGGACAGTGAGTCGTCACCTTCATCCCTCTACGGTGTGATAAGTCACATTCAGCAGGCTCCAATCCCTCCTATCGCACCGTGGACAGCTACACAACGCCTTCTCGCCCTCCTCCCATGAGTAGATATATCCGGCAAGCTCCGATCTCTATTATCGCACCGTGGACAGTAGCTTCCTCACAGTATGGCTCGTACAAAGCAAACTGTGAGGATGGTTTACCGAGATCCCTCCCTTCCTAAAGATTTAGTTCCAGAGCAAGAACCAGTGCCAGAGCAAGAGCAAAAGGCAACAACTTCTAAGCAACCATTAGAGAAAAAACACGTAAAGGGTAGAACCAATTTATCTAAGGTAAGAACTTTCCTCCAGAGACAAAATAAATTGTTTGCTGAGATAAGGCAAGCACAAGAGGCTACACATCTTCTCATCCCTAGGGCACCATTCCTTAGAATTGTAAGAACAATAAGTGACAGTATCAAAGGGCAAGACATTATAGATGGCAGAGCAGTGCAGTGGCATGTCTTCAAGAAGCTTGTGAGGACTTTCTTAGACACTTCATGAATGATAGCTTCATATGTGCTGCCCATGCAAGAAGAGTCACTTTGATGGATAGCAACATGACACTTGTTAGTAGGGTGAGATACAGGCTTGATAAATTTCTTCATCCCTTGCCAATGAGGGGGACAGGAAAGCTTTTGAGGTCCTGGCAATTCCCCCAGCATTGAAAAGGAAATCAAAGGAAGACAATATTAAAGTTGAAGAAGTTACTTTCCCTCCCAAGAAGAAAAGAAAGTTGGTTAGGAAATCTAAGCTATATGATAAGAGTTCTGGGGAGGAGGAGGAGGTGAAGAAAAAGGTCTCACATGTGCATGATAGCTTAGAGACCCTTGTGTAGTTGGAGAAGGCCAATTCTCAGAGGCTTGCCCAAGTACCAGGGTAGCTTATCTGCAATGTTGGCACAGTGGAGGAAGACTATCTCTACATTGCACTTGGGGACCTCTACATGCTTTGTAGAGAAGGATAGGGAGATCAATGACAATGTTGTTCTCATGTGTATAAGGTATGACTACATTTTTTAGGGAGATCAATGATAGTGTTGTTCTCATGTGTATAAGGTATGACTACATTTTTTACATATGTATATTTTCTCATATTTTGTTCATTCCTTTATAAACTCTTGTAGGGCACTTATGAAGGAATTGCTTCCAAATCAAGTCAACGAAATATTCATTTGTGATCCCTTAGTGTCACCTGCATTGATTGATATATGAAGAAGAAGACTTCCGAGCTGGCAACCTATTTCAAGCCAACGAGAAATAAGAATATTTGTTTTGTTATTTTTCCATATGTAGAGAGGTTGGTCTCTAACTGATGATTCCTATGTGTTTAAATATTTGACATACGATATATGCTTTCTTAAATATTTCTTTTTATTTTTTCCAGTGGACACTGGAGTGCTTATGTTATTAATCTTTTGAGAAGGACTATTATTTTCATGAACAGCCTAACTAGCATACATGGGCAAATTAAATTGTAAGTAGTTCTCCTTAATAACTTGAACATTGAGTTTCATACTTTATTTTTCCTTATATTCAAACTTGGTTTTTAATAGGGCATGTAAGAGAGCTATTGCGGCTATTGAGGATGAATATCCAAATTATAAAAAGGAGACAGAGTATAAGTTTCTGAATCAGCTAGTGGCTTTACAAAAAGATTCTACCTCATGTGGATGGCATGTTATTGCCAATGTGTGGAAATATCTTTTATCTAAACATACCGAGACTGATAGCAGTGTAGGTTAAGTTAAAAATCCACTATTTTTGCAGTAAATCTTTACTTAAATTTTTAACTTATTTTCTATAGTTCTTGGTTCTTAAATCTGAGAAGTTTTCTTAATTTAACAGACTCTTGGATCTCGAGTTTTGGATGTAGGGTGTTCATGCAACAACTATTAGTATTATTCTGAATAATTCAATCACTCCAAATGATCCAGATTCTCCACCACCCGCAAGGCAAGTCTCTCTATCTTAGAAGAAGAAGAAAATGCATGTACATTCACCACTAAAACATTTTATGTTTAAGCAAGGAACTCTACAAAAAAAAATCCAAGGGTGCTCCTCAACAAGGCACACATAAAGAAGCCAAAGGTACTAAATTAGGAGGTACCTCAAAGAAACATGGTCCTCAAATGGGTACCAAGAAGGGTGTTGGCAAGAAAGCTAAGAAGGAACTCAAGTTCAAGTTTGCTGGTAAGATTAACCAGAAACAATCAAAAGATATGGACATGGAGAAAAAGAAGGCCACAAAACCAGAGAAGACAAAGGGGGACATGGAGACAAAACCAGAGGAGATAGAGACAAAATAGAAAGCTTCATTCTCCTCTCTATTTATCATTGTAAATATTTGTAAATTTTTTTCTAATTTTATAATCTTTTTTGTAAAGATTGATAAATTCTCTTCTCATGTTGTGATGTTTTTTTTACTTAAAACACATTTGTACTTGAGTTTGTAATGGTTTTGAGACATTGTGTCATAATTGTCAAGTACATCTCTAAAAGAAAAATATTAGAACTCTTAAAGGGCTTTATAAAAAGAGCTCTAAATATTGTAATTCTAAAAGAACAACATAAAAATTTACAAAGGCACAGCAATTACAAGACAAAACTTTTCATTGATGAATTACATACGTAAAATTTACAAAATCCCAAGAGTCTAAATAGACTTCATAAAAAAACTCCAAAGCTTTCTTATATTAAGTCTTGCTTATACAATCATATTCCCAATCAGCATCTACCAAGGTCTTCGACTCCATTTGCATTCGAATCTTTCTATTCTTCACCTTGAACTGTGCCCCACTTATATCCTCACTTCCGATGATATTGAGGTGCTCCCTAATATTTAGGAGACTCCAATGTCTGCTTGTAGTTACAATTTAGGAGGCTCCAATGCCTGCTTGTAGTTACAATTTCCACCACACCATTGGGAAACCCTAACGCATATGTCAAGTGGAAAAACAACTTGTTCATCCGCTTGCAATTAGACCCAACTACTATTTTTCTTCATCCACTGTTAGTAACAAAAGCAAATGTATAAGGTAGCACGAGCTTTAAGATACCGAAATATAACACTGGACTCTACTATTTTGTAATTGAATGTATCATCCTTATGCTGCCCCTCTACAATGTTCCACTGCTCTCCAAGCAAGGCAACCATGTTATCACCTAGTACTTTCTTGCACATAAACATGGTTAGTGTTTGTGAGAAATTAAATTGATTGAACATCTTAGCAAAAAGCTCAATTGGATATACCCAACCGAGACCCATAGGTCGAGATTGCTTTGCAAACTTCAAAGATCCCTGTATGTCATAAAGCATCTTTGATTTCATGACCATAACCGTCTAAGCATCAAGAGTTGGCCATTCAACAAGAAGAGAGGAGAGGAGATGTGATGATCTCTAGCTTACTAAACCCACCGTCATGCATTGGCACTACATAGGAGTGCCGGTAAAACAAGATCTTTTCCTTAAGAAGGTCTGCACTGGTTTTACAAGAAAACAGTACCTCGCCAATGTCTGCATGGAGTGCTTAAAATGTTCCGATAAGGCTTCGTAATGATTACTCCTCTGCCAAGTTGGAAGGAAAAATATCTACAACACAAAAATAAGATCATTAAACATGAAAGATGTAGCTATCGTAATATCACATGCCTCCTTCCTTCCCTATGATACTTACAGTTGCATGGACATCGAGTTTGTTTATGAAGATGTATGTCTCGTGCCGTGTACACATGTTGTACAATGGCCACCAGATCTTCATTGCTTGATTTTTTGAATCCCTCTAAATGACCCTTCCAATGAAGCTCCATCGCATCTCATCGTCGAACTTGGTGTGGACCAATAGCAGTAGGCTGCAGGAAAACCCAAGCATCCTTGCGAATTGCCTCTCTCACCCAAGCACCATCATCGTCCCTCTTATTGTACAGTGAGATCTCCTCAATCTCATCTTTTGGTCTACTTTGTGGTATAGCCATATCAATTGTGAAGCTATAGTAGTAAGATTAGGGTTGGGCGAATGAGATAGAGAAAGAAAACGCAAGGATGCTATGCAGATTAGGGTTTCGGGCTTGATGGATATTAAAGAGATGGAAGAGGAAGGGAGGAAGAGTTCAAGAGGGAAAGCGGACTTGAGAATGAAATTTTTGACTACAATGAAATTTGAGATGGGTTTTTAGGGGGAAAAGTGACTTTTGGGGGAATCTCAAAAATTTCAAAATTTTAAAGATTTTTTGAACCACGAAAAATGGTGGGACCATACCTACCCTAAACCCCCTACTTTTTTAAAGGGACAAGTGTAACTATTAGTACTGAAAGCCTAGTCCCCCTCCCTACAGCCTAGTCTCTCTCCCTATATTCAAAGGAGACCAAACGTGCACAATCCTCTATTCCTATTGGTCCGTTGCTAATTATTTTCATTAGCAAAAGGCCTAAAATATCTTCAAATGATCCCTAATGCTTCACTATAAATATATATAGCATAATATATATCACTCATATAGACCATTATCATAAAATGTTGCATATACTATTAATTGGTCTTTAAAGACCTAACCATGAATATAAAGAAGTGCTACCTAGATGCTCTCTCTCTCTCTCTCTCTCTCTCTCTCTCTCTCTCTCTCACACACACACACACACACAGAGAGTTAATGTGTATATGAATATGGTTTAATTTAAGCCCTAGCCCATGCTCCACGCAGTGATGAAGCCCCAGCCCATCTCATGCGTGGTTCACTACAAGCTCGTCCTCATGCAACACGCAGTCATGAAGCCCCAACCCATCTCATGCGTAGTTCACTTGCGAGCTCGTCCTCATGCAACACGTGAGCCCCCCCCTCCTCCAAATAGACATGCAAAGGGAGAGCCCACTTACTATGGAGAGCGTCGGACCTGGCACCCAGCAGACACTTGAAACCTGCAAAAACACACCCAAACATGGTTAGTAAAACCGAGAGCGAGCATAGAGAGAGAGAGAGAGAGAGTTAGAGAGAGAGAGAGGAGCCTTACTAACTCCCCTTGCTTGACCCGCATAACCCGAGAGGAGGAGCCAACCTGCGTTAAAAAAAACACCAAAAAAGCAGCATAAAATGACATGCAGAGAGAGAGAGAGAGAGAGAGAGAGAGAGAGAGAGGCCTTACTAATGCTTGGGCTGGATATTGCAATGGCTGCCCGAGGCATGCAAGGTGCACACAGAGAGAGAGAGAGAGAGAGAGAGAGAGGAGCCCTACTAACCCTTGCAGCTTGACCCGCAGAACCTGCAGAACCTGAGAGCAGGAGTAGTCGAAGGCGAGGAGGAGCAGTCAAAGTAGTGCAGGCACCCTTCATTGCTATGGACGCACTGCGGTGGGACCCCCTCATGGTTGCATGAAAGATGCGGCTGGCTGTAGTTTTTTTGCCGGCGCTCCTTTGATTCGTGGATGGCGGACAGGCACAGGGGCTACTAAATTCGCCACCTGGCATGACTCTTAGCAACGCTCCTTTGATTAGTCGACAGCGGATGGCGCAGGGGCTAAAGAATACACCACCTGGCAATGGGGAAAAGTCAAACTTCATCTCGTTTTATATTATTGTAAGAAGTGATTACGAGAAATAGTGTAGCTAAAACCAAGGATCAGGTTGATGAGGTGGGAGCAATTCCCTAGCGATTCGGGAATCGAGCCTTTGAGTATATTGAATTCCATGTTCAGATTTTGGAGATAGGGAGACCGCGACCCGAAATCAACCGGCATTTGTCCAGTAAAACTTGTATTGGTGGTGTCCACAGTAATCGAGGCGCTGCAATTTGCCAAGGTCTGAAAGATGTCACCACTAATTAGACTGTTAAAACCAACTGAAAAGTAAATTAAGTTCGGACAGCAACCCAATCTCCGGTGGAAGGGATTATGGCGGCATCAAGCGCCAATATGAGGGCGGTAAGAGAGTGAAGGGAATCATCAGAGCTGGAGAAGTAAAGGAGTTGTAGCTGAGGTCAAGGGAGACAATCGTTAAAAAGAGGACTCGAAAGTAAACCAAAAGTCGTCAAGAAAGGGACCAATCTGAGAAAAATAATTGCCTTGAAACTAGAGGCTGAGATTTTAAAGATTGATGTCTTTTTTGAAAGGAACACCAAGCAAGGCCAATGCTTTTCTTCATGATGCTGAGTTTTTGAAAATTTTAGGTGTTAAGGCCAATGTTTTTTTTTTCATGATGCTAAGATGTTAGAAATTTTAGATATAAAATTGATTGATGTTGTTTGAAAGGAAAACAAGGCAAGGCCAATGTTATTTTCAAACCGTGGGGCTATAAAACCAGGCAAGGCCAATGTTATTTTCAAACCGTGGGGCTATAAAATTCTTTCGATGTAACTAAAAGAGGAGTTTAATCCTAAACAAACACCTAAAACCACATGTAACATTATATTCTACAACACTTTCAAAAGTGATACAGAATACATGAGCGAGTTTATTTAAAGTAAGCATACATGTCAATGTCATGGGACAGTGTTGGTAAAAAATCTTCGCCTTAAAATCAATGGCTCATATAGGTACAAAATTGATTGATATATATGTGTCGACTTTTTAAAAGAAAATGAAGTAATAAATCCTAAGCGTTTTTTTCATGATGTGTAGATTTTTGAAACTTTGGCTTTTGAAATTGAATATGGGTACCAAATTCTCTTTCACATTAATTAAGTAGACAAGGGGAAGAGAGGACTCTAAAGTGACCAAAGTGGTCAAGAAAGGGACTCCTATCATGAAAGAGAGGACTAACAAGTGGCACTTAAGTTGGGACAGAAGGGAATAGGAATTCAGATTCAACAAAATTTAAATAGGGCAATTATGCATTTCATGCTAGTATGGCCAAAGCAATCACACTGCATTAGATATACACATAAAATCAAAATCGGTCTGCCCTCAAATCAAGAGGTGTTTTGCAATGATTCACAACTACAAAACTACACACCATGTTGTAATTAAGGTAGGGTGTTGTCTGTATATACTAATGCCAACTCATTTGAAATACTGAAATAGATAAGAAAAATGAATCATCAGAGTTTGTCAAAGCTTAATAATAAGAGGAACCCAACTAACCCATCTCAATAAATAATAACTAGGACAAACCATCTCAGTAATTAAGCGAACCCATCCATTATTACATCACAAAATAATAATAATTAAGCAAACCCACGAGTTAAATTGCAATGATTCAGCAAACCCACCCGCAAGTTTATTCTCAGAGATTTAGGAAACCCACTCGTGAGCTTAATCTCGGAGTAAATGGGCACCTTCTTAATCCCGTCTTTTAATGCCAAAATAATAAGGAGATTTCTCATTGAGATTCACTATCATTTTGTTCGGGAGAGACTCTAGGCAGGTGATATCAGTCTTATCTACTGTCCTACAGATCAGAATGTGGCAGACATCTTCACCAAGGCATTCCCACGTCCGAAATTCGAAGCATTTCGCACTGCTTTGAATTTGTTTTCTTTTGGTGGATGATGTACAATGATCACATATCACTCCAGTTTGTTGGGTTTTATGCTGTGTATGCACCTAGAGGAGTGCTAGTGATCATCAGTAGATTACTGGGGTACTTTTTACTTCAATTAGTGGAGGTTTTTTCCCCCAGTTTAGCTTAGTTTCACTTATAAGCAGTTTATAAGTGTTTTGGTCCACCTGGCACATTTTATGGCCGGACATGTGAACACATCCTTTTAGGTCACTTTATTATGTGACTATTGTACTTCACATCATTATCTGAATACACACAAAGAGTTGTGTTCTCTCTTTGCTTCTCCACGCCTGTGTTTGCAGCACCTCCAAACCCTAACCCTAACAGCCCAAGGCCTTCATGTTTCACGTTTTTTGAATTGGTTCACGATGTGAAATTTTTCAAATTTTGAATGCATAAGATCGATACCTTGGTAGTTTCCTTTATAAAATCCTACTTATTGTGTTTACACATCAATCGCTTTGGTGTGTATATAAGAACTTTTTGGTGCGTATATTAGTTAACTCATGGCATTAATTAAAATATTTCCTAACGTTATAAAAGTATTTCACAAAATATTAAAGGCACTAACGTATAGAAGTATAAAAACTTCTTGGTGTAATTCCGAAATGAAAAAAGTTTATGCTCACATACCCACTATAGCAAACATGCTGGAGTTGATTAAAAAGTGGAATTTACAAACAGATATCCACATGGAAGATAAATCCCATAAATGACAACTCATATTTTACATGGGAAAATATTTTGCAAACTGTACGTTTATAAAAAAACAAGCATCTTGTGTTGCAAGCCCGACATTTTTATTACAAGTATTAGGCGATAGCGGTATGAAGTCCTCGCCATTGAAGATTACTTCTTTGAACCTTGTTGTTTTTTGTTATCCATGTAGAAGATCGTCTCTATATGAATACATTATGTTAGATGTGGTATTTTCATCACCTTCCATATGGCAACTGCTCTTCGTCTATCCATACCATTGCTTGTTTTAGGTATTATCTAGGATGCTGTTGGATAATACTTTCCAGTTGATATCATCCGAAGGCCAACGTGGAACCTATCTTGTTTGGAATATAATTCTCCATAAAAACATAGGCTCTCTCAAACCGATTGATCGCGGTGAAAAGCATACCTTGTTTTTCAGGTCTCCTTGGCCATATAAAGCATATAGCTGTGTAGTACATGTCGAGATGGTGCATTGGTTAAGCCGAAGAGCATCCAAATCATAGTGGATGCAATCTCATGTTGATCCTCATGGGCAGTGGTGGTGGACACATGATTGTATCTCAAGAAGCCATCTAAGAAATTGTATGCTTCCTTTCTTGCTACTCTTTCCAACATGTGCTCTATGTATGAGAGTTGGTAATTTTGTCTCTACATAGCAGCATTGTCTTTCTTCAAATCCACAGAGTTTCATCTTTACATTCTTTCTTGGCATGATCATAATTGGTGACATCCGATCGATGTGCTCAATAGGGTAGATAAAACCTATGGTATTAACATTTCACATTCATTTAATAAGGTTTATGTTTCACTAGACGATCCCCCAATGATAAGAATAGTGTGTTAAATAACTTCAAGTAATACTCCCTTCATATAATCATATTGCTAGGAAAAAATATCAATGCTAAAACTCTTTAGAGGATCTATCTTGTCCTCTGGTGGTCACATCCTAAGACCAATTAGGGATCTTCTCCGAGCTCTAAAATATCAACTTCTTTGACTTTTTCTAGTCTATCATATAACACACCCAAAGATGCGCCATATCATTAGCATGACACATGGATGCAAGGCCACCTTAGAAAACCAGGATACAAAACTGTTTACAGGCTAAGACCACTTTAGAAGACCAGGATACAAAACTGTTTAGATGCCAAAATCCATCAAAACATTGCATTAAAACATTGCAGATATTACATCGAGGATAGATATTACAACGAGGATAGATATTACAGCCAGGATAAATATTACAAAGAGGATAGATATTACAGCCATTACAAAAGCCGCGCTTTTCCATTATGCATTAAAAGATGATGCATGCATGGCAAAGCACTTAAATGCTTCAGCAATTTGTTTCAAGACTTCGTTAGACTCCTCTTTTCCAATGCCGAGCGCTTTCTATTGAGTGCCACTGCCTCCTCAAACCCACAAAGCGGGCAAAACATGAAGACGAGGTTTTTGAGCTCACAAAGGCCAGTTCTTTTTTCAGCACCGCCATTTTATCTCCTCGCTTGCGTTTCTTGCCGGATGAGCACTCCTCATCCATGAAGGGATCGCCATCCTTGTTGCTTGAACCACCAGCCCTATTCGGTGAAGTGGAATCTCCTACATATAAAAGATGACAATGATTTAAAATTGCTAACAGTTAAGCATTGAAAGAAATTAGATAAACCACAATTTACCTCATGACTCACTGTGCTGTGTCATACACGTCACCAGGGTTAATCAACCTCTCTTTCCCGACACGGTCAACTTTTTTTTTGAGGTTTGGGCTTTGCTGTGGAAATAATATGACATTGACTTGTGCCCCGAAGGGCAACGCTAAAAAGAGTTCTCTGCCAAGCCAAGGTAAGCAGTGCAAGTTTTTTTCTCTGCCAAGACGAGTGTAAGCAATACAAGGTTTTTCTTCTCTCTCTAGTCTCTCTCTTTCTCGGTTTGTTAATCTTCAAAGGGATTAAAGGTTCTTGTTTTATTAAGAATGTGTAAGAACGGGATTAAGAAGGCTGTTTCTCTGATATATTATTAAGCTCATGGGCTTGCCTATTTACTCCGAGATTAAGCTCACGGGTTCGCTGAATCTCTGAGATTAAGCTGGTGGGTTTGCTGGACCTTCCAGATGACGCTTTATACCCATGAGTTTAATTTAACTCATGGGTTCGCTTAATTACTGAGTTTCAATTCATGGGTTTGGCCTAGTTATTGAGATGGGTTAGCTGGTGCCATTTGATTATTGATATTTGACAAACCCTGATGATTCATTTTTCTTATCTATTTGCAGTATTTCAAATGAGTACTGGGAGGAGTGGCGACGATGCGGTAGGGTTTCATTCTCTTATTCCTGTGGGCATGTTGTGAATTGAATTCAATAATATTTCCCACTAGTATATAACCCTACCTTAATAATTACAACACGGCCTTTAGTTTTGTCGCTGAGAATTATTGTAGAACATCTCTTGATTTGGGCACAGACTGATTTTGATTTTAGTAATTTCTTGTGTATATCTATGCAGTGTGATTGCTTTGGCCATAATAGCATGAAATGCAGACATATATGATTGCCCTATTTTTACGTGGCCAAGATTTTAAACCTTTGGTCCTGTCCATACCCTCACATAGATGTATATGTATGTGTCATATGTGTAGATAGATGTATATGTATGTATGTGTCATATGTGTATATGTACGTGTGCATACACGGGTGTGCGTGCACAGACACACATGGTCCTTTCCATAACCTCATATAGATTCTGTCATGCGTGTAGATGGATGTATATGTATGTGGGCACACACGGATGTGTATGTGTAGTGTATACATGTATATTCAAACAGAAAGCTTGCCAAATCAAATTGTATGAGAATCTGTACATGTTTGCAAATGACCTTGCCGAAACATGTTCTCTGGATGAGAAATACTGTGGATAAATTTTGCAGAAACCTTGTGTTTGAATAACCACTTGTGTTTGTGTTTGATGTCTTCCGAGGTGGATTACAGAATCAAAGTGGAAGCAATGACATTAAAACCGCTGGGCATCCAAAAGTTGCACTGGTGATAGGTGTCACGGGGATTGTCGGGACCAGCCTGGCAAGGATACTCCCCAGATCCGATGTGCCTGGTGGGCCGTGGAAAGTTTATGGAGTTGCCCGAAGGCCGCAGCCAATGTGGTTTGTGGATGCTCCCATCGAGTATATCCAGTGTGATGTTCTAGATGAAGCTGACACGCAAGCTAAAATCTCGCCTCTCATGGATGTGACTCATCTCTTCTGGGTAGTGTGGGTAAGCCGAAGCAGCGAAGAGAGAAACTGTGAGGACAATGGCAAGATGTTTCATAATGTGCTGGACGCCCTGCTCCCAAATGCGCCCAACTTGCAGCACATTGTCTTGCAGACTGGTGGCAAACACTATGTCGGCCCTTTCAGCCTGTTAGGAAAGGTTCCTGCCCACGAGCCCCCTTTTAAGGAGGACATGCCACGCTTGCCAGTGCCCAACTTCTACTATACCCTGGAAGATATCCTCTTTGATACAGTGAAGAAGAAAGAGGGCTTGACATGGTCTGTGCACCGGCCGAATGCTATACTTGGCTTCTCTCCCTGGAGTTTGATGAATATTCTGGGCAGTCTTGCTGTGTATGCAGCGATCTGTAAGCATGAAGGCTTGCCATTCCGATATCCTGGAAATAGAGCCACTTGGGAGCAATTCGGGGATGCATCCGATGCAGAGCTGATAGCCGAACAGGAAATCTGGGCATCCATTGAGGCCAATGGCAAGAATCAAGCCTTTAATGTGACGAATGGAGATGTCTTCAATTACAAGCTTGTTTGGAGGCTTTTGGCGGGAAGGTTTGGCCTGGAAGTTCCACCCTATAATGGGCAGCAGATGAGTTTGAAGGAGTTGATGAAGGGTAAGGAGCCTGTGTGGGATGCTATTGTGGAAGAGCATGCTCTGTCGCCTACTAAGCTTGATGATGTCGGGAACTGGTGGTTCGTCGACCTGAACCTGAACGCAACCGCTTCCGTGGTTATGAGCATGAACAAGAGCAAGGAGATGGGATTTTTGGGATTTCGCAACACGGAAGCTTCAGTACTGTACTGGATCGACAAGCTGCGACAAAACAGGATCATTCCATAAGTACTATGCGCTAATGGAATTGAGATGCAGCAATTCCTTAGCGGCTCGAGTCTGGGCAGTCTTTTTGGGAGATGCCAGAAAATATAAGGTTTTACTGTTTCTCTGTGTCTGAATAAAATAATGTTCATATGAGGCTTTGTATATGCACCCTTGACATTTGAAGGTTCACTCTTTATATATATATATATGTGTGTGTGTGTGTGTGTAACTCCTTTTTCTCTGTGTTTTAGTTGAACCAATTTCTTTTGATGGTGTTTCTCTACATGCATGGCTCTCACTCATGTTTCATCCAATTTTTTTAGTTCAACTAAGCATTTAGCCAACACATTTGCAGTCGGTCATTCCCTCACTGCAATCCTTAGGCTAGGCATCAAATATTCCATAAGCATCACTACCTCCACACCATATGCTAAGCCTAAAGGGTGCATGATCAGCGGCAACCGTGTGAAAGGAACAATAAGTCCAAAGTGTAGCTAGGAGCTTTTGTTATCGTTGAATTTTCATTTTAAGAGTCAAACAATGCTCTTGCATCTTTTTAACATTAGGCAATAGCCTCTTAGCCCCACCTAGCCAGGCTTCCCATGCATCGGCTTAATAAGACAAATCGCCAAACCATCAGCCTGTGCATGCACCAGAATCATGTGACATAATACATGGGCCACATCAGCCTGTGGGACATGGTAAAGCACAATTTACGACCATCTGGAAAAATGGGTCAACTTTCTTGGACAGACTTCTTTTTTCATCATTTTTCAACGATGAGTATGTGCCTATTCTTTTTCTTTTTCTTTTTTTTTTCCCCCCATGTGTAGTGGCAATTGGTTCTTGCCAATGGCGGCTTAGTCCTTCCACACCATATGATCAATTTTCCTCTGAACTATTCTCCTCGTGTTCAAACTGATTTGATAGGAATCAGAGCATTGCTTGAGCAGCTTAGTGCAGAAAAGGAGCTCTATTATATTGAGGCTCCATGAAAGGGGTCCACTAGCATGATTTCCAGCACAACATGGATGCATCAGTATGGGAGAGAGCATAACACGGATGCATCATCAATATGGGAGGGCGCAACATGTTTTGTATTGGGGATTTGTTGAAAGATTGTAGTAGGAGGGGACTCTCGCAGTTGCGCATTTGTTAAATACATGCGTTTACATTAGTTCATCATTTGGTGCCTCTTCATTCGTCTTACTACCCAAATATATGATCCTCACATGTTTACTTGTTTGGTCAGTAGTAGGTGCCTACACTTTTTTTCCATGTGTAGATCCTTCTGTAGTCACAACAATTGGTTCTTGCCACCAATGGTGGTTTAGTCCTCCCACCTCAAGGTGTCACAACTTGTAATTGTAAGGCGGCTCGAGATCCCCCCTCCCCCAGGTCACAAGCCCTCATTTCTAAGCTAGTAGGTTGCTACTACCCTGGATTATTGAAAATACAAATTGATTATGGATAATACATCAAATAAATGGTCTTGTCCATTTAAAATCAAGGAATATTCTTGATGGAGATTAAGGTAAACACTTTTAAAAAACACCAACGTAGTAAAAAATAAGAGAATCATTCCAAAGAAGCATTAACAAATATAGAGGAGATTTCTCTACAATCTCTCTATGTCACACACTGTTGGAATTATTTCTATTATTGAGAATTATGGATTTATTTGATGGATATTTATTTATTGTGCAAGCGAGACTGATCACCTCTAACTTGTCACATATTTTGAGCTTATATTGTGAATGTCAGTGCAGATCAGTGGTAGGGTTAGTGTGCAGGATGTGCATGGATCCATTGGATTTGCTTCGACAGAAATCTATTGACGCATGGCGTGTGGCGATTATTTATTCGATAGTGGCAGTGATATTTTATGTGCACATTAGTGTGTAACATTTTGATATACATTAGTTCTATTTCATGAGTGAACCTTAGAGTGTTCACATTTTTGTATTTAGGCTTTTGCAAGCCCAATGTGGAGATCCATATTTGTATTTTTGGCTCTTTATTTTTGTACAAGGAAATATATTTAAATACACCATGAAGAGGACGTGAGCCACTCTCATAGTAGGGGAGATTTAACCCATTCTTGTGTTGCATACATAGCTTTCTTCTATTTTGAGCTTGAGTATTTCTTTCAAGTTGATTTTTAATAGAGGGTTAATCGTGAGCTTCCAATACACACATATCATGAGCCCTCTCTCTCTCTCTCTCTCTCTCTCTCTCTCTCTCTCTTTCTCTCGTTCTTTGAGGTGGAACACACGTTCTCCAAATTTGATAGTAAAAAGGATGGTCATCTAGTTCTTTCTTGGTTGACTCAATTTGATGATTATTTTGCTGGTGAACGACTCTCTGAGGAAGATAAAATAAAGTGTGCTACTAATTATTTGAGTGATCGAGCTTCTTTGTGGTGGAACGCATTTCGCATGGGTTCTACCAAGCCTCTCACTTGGGAGGATAAATTTCAAGACAAATTCAAGTCTGATTTTCTTCCTCCACAATTCCACCTTAACACTAGTCGAGCATGGAATCTTCTCTGCATGACAGATCGTGATATTGTTTCTGAATACACGAAGAGATTTTGGCAATCACTTATTATGCTTCGTATGCTCGAGGATATTCCTGAAGAGTCGCGCTAACAAAAGTATGAAGATGGTCTTGACACAACTATTCAAGGCGGATGTGAACATGTTCAAGCTAACTTCTCTTGATGACGCAATCTCTCTTGCTCATGATTTCGAGTGCAAGAAAGGTTTGGCTCGTCAATTACCTTGTAGTGATCAGTATACTTCTCCACCCAATCGACAATCTTCTTTCGTGGTGGGGTATCAAGGTTTCAGATCTTCTTTTTGACGCCCTCAATTTTATCAATCTCCTTCTTCACAACAACGGCGTCCATGGAATGGTAATAATGGTGATTTTGGTAATGGTATTAGTAATGCACGTACTTTTTTCAATTCAAATGTAAAGAACAATTTTAATACTACCAACCCAAGCAATGTACACCCCAAACCCAATTCTAGTCACAATAGTAATGCACCCACTCCTCGCCCTACCCAACCTCGTCACAGGGCAATAATTTGCCTACATGCTTTAAGTTTCATCGAGTGGGACATCGAGCCGACAAGTGTACTTTTCATCCTACTCAAGTGGTACAACTTCACAATATCGAAGATGACACATACTACGATGGTGATGGTGATACGGCTCCGGATTGGACGGAAGAACAACTCAACAATAAAGAAGTGGGTGTGCAAAGCAAATCAATGCACCTGTTACTTTTTCACACATGATGAATCGTATACTTCTTGACCATCAGAATTGCGTCATTGTTTTCTTTGATGATTTGCTTGTCTTTAGTAAGAATCATGCTGCCGAACATGAAGATCATCTTGCATTAGTATTTAATCTTCTTAAAGAAAATCAACTTTATGCTAATCCAAATAAAAGTCTCTTTTTCCAAGATGAAATTGAGTACTTAGGCCACATTGTTTCAGGTGAAGGTATCAAAGTTGATCCAAAAAAGGTAAAAGTCATTGAGACTTGGCCTACTCCAACATGTGTTAAAGAAGTTAGATCTTTTCTTGGTTTGGTTAGTTTTTATAGGAAGTTTGTTCGTAATTTCTCATTTTGATAGCATTTCCTTTGACAATGTTGCTTAAGAAAGGTCTAGTTTTTCGATGGGGTGAAAGCCAACAAAAATCATTTGATAGACTAAAATATTTGTTGGCTCATGCCCTTATCCTCCAACTTCTAGACTTTTCTCATTTTGATAGCATTTCCTTTGACAATGTTGCTTAAGAAAGGTCTAGTTTTTCGATGGGGTGAAAGCCAACAAAAATCATTTGATAGACTAAAATATTTGTTGGCTCATGCCCTTATCCTCCAACTTCTAGACTTTACTTGACCGTTTTCCTCGTAGTCACTGATGCTAGTGGCTCAGGAATCGGTGCAGTCCTCATGCACGATGGAGATCCTTTGGCTTATGAGAGTAGAAAATTGACACCTTCTGAACTTTCATAAAGTACATATGACAAGGAGTTATTAGCAGTTGTCCATGCCTTACGCATGTGGAAACATTATCTTATGGATTCTGAGTTTATGATTAAGACCGACCAACAAAATATTAGATATCTTCTTAATCAACCCCTTATCTCAAACCGCCATACCAAATGGGCATCTTTTATTCAGAGTTTTTATCCCCTTATTCAATATAAACTTGGTAAAGAGAATGTAATGGTTGATGCACTTAATTGACGACCTTCTATTTCTAACATTTCAGTGCTTGACATTCATTCTTTGCATGATATTCGTGATTCATATGTTACAGATCTTGATTTTCTGATGTTTGGCATAAATTAGAAACTAATAATTGGTTGCCTCTTCATGATTATGCATATAATGATGATTTCATTTTCTTTCAAAAGCGTTTATGCATTACACTTCCTTATAGATCTTTTATTCTTGAAGAGATGCATCGTCCCCCATATGTTGGTCATCGTGGCATTCTCACTACTCTTCGCACCATCGAAGAATATTTTTATTGGCCACAATTAAAACATGATGTTGCTTCTTTTGTATCGAGATGTGTGACATGTCAAAAGATGCCAAGGAAAACAATGTGGGCTACTCATGCCTTTACCTATTCTCGGAGGCACCAAGGGAAGAAATTTCTATGGACTTTATAACCGGTGTACCTACCACATCTTCTCAAAATGATATGATACGGACAATTGTGGATAGGTTTAGTAAGCAAGCTTATTTCATTACATGTCGTAAAACATTGAATGCTTCACATGCTACACAATTGTTTATCAAAACTATCTTCACAAATTATGGATTACCTAAAGTCATTATTTCATATCATGATTCTCGATTTTGTAATCATTTTTGGATGGCATTATTTTCAAACTTAGGCATAAAGATTGATTTCAGTTCTACATATTATCTGGAAAGTAATGGACAAACTGAGGCCACAAACAACACTATTTTATATCTTTTGAGGTCTAACACTTTCTCATCTCCTACACATTGGGATTGGTATTTGCATCTTTTGCAATTTTCATATAATAACACACCTCATACAAGCATTGGCAAAGCTCCTTTTGAGATTGTCTATGGTAAGAAACTTCCAACTCCAATTACTAGACTTTCGCATCAAGTTCTAGCGGGCCGATGATTTTTCCGTGACTCATAACCGAATTTTGGCTGAAGCTCGTGAGTCTACTCTTAAGGCTCAAGCAAGCTTACACTAAATAGGCTAACAAACATAGAAGGCCAAAGAATTTTGAAGAAAATGATTTAGTTTAGCTTTGCATAGAAAAGCGCAGACTAAAGTCTGTTGAGAAACATCAAGCCATTAAATTATGTCCATGATTTTATGGGCCTTTTCGAATAACTGCTAAGATCAATGACAATGCTTATCGTTTGTCCCTTCTTGACCATTGGAATATTCATAATTTCTTTCACATTAGTCTACTTAGACCCTTTAAAGGTATACCACCTTCTACCCCCATTTATGATGACCCACCTCTTGTAGAGGTTGATACAGAAATTTTAGTTCTAGAAGTAATTCTTTATCATGAGCAAACTACAACTCACAATGACAATGTTTATGACAGATATTGGGTTAAGTACAAGAATCATCCTGTAGAAGAATCTCAGTGGATTCCAGACCATGCCCTTGCAAACACACTCTGGCCTGATCGACTCCTTTCATAGATAGTTGTAGTGAATTTTACACTTGGTATTGAGACCGGTGTAATCGTGTGAAGGTCACAGATTTGAGGTATCACATGATTGGTAGTTTATTTTCGTATTTGATATTGATATGTGTGAAGGTCACTGATTTGAGGTATCACACATGGTTATTTTTCGTGCAAAGGTCACTGAATTGAGGTATTGCACGAGGTTTTGATATTGTGGATTTTTGTGATGGATATTTTGAATTTGCTATTTTCTTTCGTGCAAAGGTCACCGAATTGAGGTATTGCACGTAGTTGTTTAAATATGCAAAGGTACCGACTTTGAGGTATTGCATGTTTAGAAACTGAGGACAGTTGCTTTTTCACTAGGGAGGAATGTTGGAATTATTCGCATTATTTAGAATTTATGGATTTATTTGATGGATATTTATTTTATGTGCAAGCAAGACTGGTCACCTCTAACTTGTCACATATTTTGAGCTTATATTGTGAATGTCAGTGTAGATTAGTGGCAGGGTTAGTGTGCGGGGGATGTGCATGGATCCATTGGGCTTGCTTCGATGGAAATCTATTAACGCATGGCATGTGGCGGTTATTTATTTGACAGTGGTGGCAGTGTATTTTATGTGCACAATTTTATGTGCACATTAGTGTGCAACATTTTGATATACATTAGTTCTATTTCATGAGTGAACCTTAGAGTGTTCACATTTTTGTATTTAGGCTTATGCAAGCCCAATGTGGAGATCCATATTTTGGCTACATGTATTTTTGGCTCTTGGTTTTTGTACAAGGAAATATATTTAAATACACCATGAAGAGGACGTGAGCCACTCTCATGGTGGGGAAGATTTAACCCATTCTTGTGTCGCGTGCATAGCTTTCTTCTATTTAGAGCTTGAGTATTTCTTTCAAGTTGATTTTTAATAGAGGGCCAACTGTGAGCTTCCAATACACACATATCATGAGCCCCCCCCCCTCTCTCTCTCTCTCTCTCTCTCTCTCTCTCTCTCTCTCCCCGAGTTCTTTGAGCTCTCTCGCTTTCCCTGTGCAGAGCCTTGCCTATTTTGCTTCTCTTCTTGTGCCATTATCCTCATTAGCCATATGAAATTTCTTTGGAGTATTTTCCTCATGTTCAAACTGATTTGATAGAAATCAGAGCATCGCTTGAGCAGCTTAGTGAAGAAAAGGAGCTATTAGACATCCTCCATCAATATTGAGGCTGCATGAAAGGGGTCCACTAGCATGATTTCTAGCACTGCATGGAATCATCGGTATTACTACAAGCCGCTTTGAATGACTCTCTCTTTTTCCATGAAGAGGACTATGTATGAGACAACCATTTGTCATTGTTGGTGTGTGGATGTAGTTATGAAGCAAAGTAGTGAGACACAGGCAAATTACAAGCACCAAGCAAAACAAGAGCAAAGGGATCCAAGATATTGATTGAAACAAGCTAGGATGAAGTTTTAAAACTTTCATTCTAAAAATAATTAACCATTTACCATCAATGATATGGGCATAGAGTTAGAGTTTTATTTCTCTTTAATGTGGAAGCACATTGACCTCCCACCTATGGTCGTCTAGGAGGGTGTGTTATTTATCCTAGTTATCAAGAATATTGTGTTACATACTTCTCTGTATGGAGGCCCATATAGAATGAGGCACTAAGGAGGCAATGTGGCTTGAAGAGTCATTTTCCCAAAACTATCTAGTCCTTTTCCAAGGAATCATGTAGTTGCCTTCAAGATAAAGTGATCTAAGAGAAGAGACATCACATTGACCCTGTCAGCCAATGGTGCCATCAATGTTTTATATATGCTTTTCTTTATATAACATGGATTTCATTCTCACATAATGTTATGAGGAATAACATTAGCAATATGAGGATAGATTGTGAAGATTGTGAGAAATCATATATGAGTGTATATAATCACAGCTAGTTGGGCATGGACATGCAAAGACCAAAATTTCAAATTAGTTGCTTCTTCTCCTATGTATCGAAAAAGTAGGATAGTGCAAAAAGAGAGCCCAAGGGATGTCATCCATCATGTCAAATGTAAATGGATAAAGACCTTTCATTCTTTCGATGAGGTTGTCCATGGTGGCTTTCAAATGCCTTCCATTCTATATCTTATACAGACATGAGTAGGTGTAATGAGGAATCTATGTGGAGAAGAAGAGGAGGAGAGTGGGGAGGTGTGAGAAATGTTAAAATTAGAGATGGATAGAGGTTGTGGCACAAATTACGCAAGACATCATCATCATTTGGTGCCTCTTCACTTGTGTTGGAAATTTGAAAACCCAAATATATGATCCTCACATGTTTACTAGTTTAGCCAATTTGTCACAGAGAAGACTCAATAATATGAATATGTCAAAAGTGTGGTTAGAAGCATTCTTTCTTCTCGTGATGCATATACTCTATCTATGAGTGTTGAAGAACTTTGATTATTGATTTTTTTCACAATCTATCTCCATGTCCTCCATGGATTGTGAAAAATAAGGGAAAAAATGAAGTGGGGAGTTGGTTGAAGGTTGTCCGGCTAGTACAACACAATCATCATTTAAGCGAGATCCACTCAAATGATCCACCAAGAAGGCAGAAAGCCAAACAGTAATTGTTGTGAATGTTTTTGAAAAACTAACCATCTATAAAAACTAAAAATTATCAACCCCATATTTATTAGGTGTAAAATAAAATATTTGTTATCATTTGATAGTTAAAAATGTTAGATATCCTCTCTCTCTCTCTCTCTCTCTCTCTCTCTCTCTCTCTCTCTCTCTCTCTCTCTCTCTCCCCATATGTTCAAATGTGGATATAAGAAATTCTTTCAAGCCACAACACAAGAATATATGGACAAGTTATAAATCAAATTTATACTGGCAGAGCATGCAATGTGCACAACACTAATGGTGTGCGAAACAAGGGTGTCCACTTTCTTACATAGTATCATGTGTGAAACAAGGTTGTCCACTTTCCATGCTATCGGTGTGTAAAACAAGGGTGTCCACTTTCCCCAAACTATTTATGTATAGACACACTATTTATGTATAGACACACTATTTGAGTTGTGTATGAACAACTATTCAATGTGTATGAACAACTATTTATGTATAGACACACTATTTGAGTTGTGTATGAACAAATATTCAATGTGTGACACAAGCATGTCCACTTTCCCCACACTATCGGTGTGTGAAGCGAAAGTGTTTGCTTTCCCCCACATTATAGGTGTGTGAAACAAGGGTGTCAACTTTCCCCACACTATTTGAGTTGTGAATAAACAAGGGTGTCCAATTTCCCCACACTATTTGTGAATAAACAAGGGTGTCCACTTTTCCCCACACTATTTGAGTTGTATATAAAGTGTCCACTTTTCCCCACACTATTTGAGTTGTATATAAAGAAGGGTGTCCACTGTTCCCCATACTATTTGAGTTGTATATAAACAAGTTGGGGGGCTTTTTTGACACATCCCATAGCCTTCTTTACACCAGGTGTTCTCATAACTGGTATCCCAAGCTCCTCATCAAGGCTCATCTTTGAGCCACTAGACTCTCCATCAACATGAGAATGCCCTGCAGAAATGTCAGGCATACCAAGGGGCTCAATCACTTTCTCTTTGCCTTTATGTGATGTACTAACCACATTTGCAGGACTGGTATTATGATGCAGCCTGCCACTCCATGGTCTATCAAGAGAACCACTAGATGAGGACTCTCCTGGTCTACTCAAAGACTGTGATTGCTGACTTGCATTCTGTGCAACCACACTTCCACTCACATCAGCCCTAATAGCTTCTTCTTCAACAGCATACCAGTTGCTCATCTCATCAAAAACAACATCCCTACTTACCCTCAACTCATGTGTAGCAGGGTTATAACACATGTATCCCTTTTGCTCAAGGGAATATTCAATAAA
Source organism: Cibotium barometz (assembly GCF_041138505.1). NCBI lineage: Eukaryota > Viridiplantae > Streptophyta > Polypodiopsida > Cyatheales > Cibotiaceae > Cibotium > Cibotium barometz. Next base: position 54,554,189 of record NC_141058.1, on the reverse strand, counting down.
CATACATTTTTCAGCTTTTGGATCCAGCTTAGTTCTCAACTCATCTGGCATATGCACATATGCAATGCATCCAAAGACTTTCAGATGAGACAAATCAGGTTTTCTGCCAGTAAACCTCTCCTCTGGGAGTTACATCATGTATGGCTGCAATTGGAGTCCTGTTCATGATGTAAACTGCTGTAGAAACAGCCTCAGCCCAATAGTTATGCGGCATATTCTTCTCTTCCATCAATGCTCGCACAATCTCAGCAATGTGCCTGTTTTTTCGCTCAGCAACTCCATTTTGTTACGGAGTGTATCTGCATGTAAACTGTCTCCGAATACCATTTTTCTTCAAAAATTCAGAGAACTCATTGGAGAAGTACTCTCCCCCTCCATCTGACCTTAGGCACTTTACATATTTCCCTGTTTGCTTTTCAACCATAACTCTGAAATTCTGAAAGTGAGTGAACACCTCACCCTTCTCTTTCATGAAGTATACCCACACTTTCCTTGTATGGTCATCAATAAATGTCACATAATACCTGCAGCCTCCCATAGACATGGTCTTCGTAGGACCCCATACATCTGAATGCACAACATCTAGTGCATTTCTACTCACATTTCTGTTACGTGGAAATACATGCTTTGTTTGCTTTCCAAATTGGCATGCTTCACATATTTTCTGCATACCTTCAACTTTAAACTTTGGCAGCCCTGTCACAATTCCTTTAGTCTGCATAGACTTCATTCTCTGCACATTCACATGTCAAATACTTTTATGCCAAATATCTGTGTCTGCAACAATTCCCGAACCATTTGCAAACATTGCAGCACTCACTTCAGGCATGTTTACATTCAACGTAAACATTCTGCCCACTCTGTTGCCTTTTGCAACCAACCTACACTTGTCTTTAAGTCTTCAACATAACAACCATCAGGATTAAACCGAACCTGCAAACCTTGCTCAATCATCTGGCCAACTGAAACCAGATTCTTTGTTATGTTCTGAACATGAAGTACATCTGCAAGGTACTTCACTTTGCCATCCTACACAGACAATGGCACATCTCCAATATGGGAAATTGGATGAGCAGTGTCATCCCCTGTTTCCACAAAACCTGGTCTTTCAAGGTTCTTCATCTCCTTGAACCACTCCCCATGACTTGTCTGCATCCACGTGTATCATTATATTGCCTTTGCCAATTTCCACGACCTCTTTGACTCCCCCTGCCTTTGAATTGGCCTCTTTCACCTGCGTGTTGTTGTTGTTGTTGTTGTGAATTCTGGGACTGTTGTTGTTGCTGCTGCTGGCCATAATTCTAATTCCCTATTCGGCCACCTCCTTGACCGTGTCTACGGCCTCCTCTACCTCATCCTCTTCCTGAACTTGTATAGAAGGCCTGTTGCTCTAAACTGTTTTTGTTTTGTGAAGACTGTTGGTCTTCACCCAAGCTCTTCTCTTCTATAATCAGCATAGACACCAAATTTGTGAAATTGGGAATATTTTCCCGAGTCTGAGTAGACGTTTTGAATGCCTTGTGTTGTGGCCTAAGATCACGTAGACAAACTTCCACCTTATCATCATCTACTGAAACACCAATAGATTCAAGGGATTCCACAATATATCTTCAATGCATAATCATTCACAGACATACTCTTTTTCTCCACAGTATGAAGTTCATTCTTCAACTGTATCTTTCGTGCCTTGGTATTCGTTTCATAGAGTTTTACCAAGGTGTCCCACACCTCCTTGGAAAACTTGGCATCTTGTATATGCCCAATCATGGTGTCCTGTATACTGATAGAGAGCCAATACATAACTTTTCTGGCTCCTTGGTTCCAATCCTTGAACTCTTTCACATCAGCAGCAGTCGGATTGATGTCCGGTATCTCCGGTGCCTCTTCATGCTCACCTTCTATATAGTCCCAGTAGCCCTTTCCCATCAGGAAATTTGTCAGCCTCCTGAACCTCCAAGCATGGAAGTTATTCTTATCAAGCTTCTCAGCAACAATATGGTTTATGCTATCATTTGACATCTTGCCAGACACACAAATTTACCAGAAACAACACTCTGGTTTGTCCTGCACAAATTGCTGTATTTTCTGCAGCGGTACTATAGTACACTCAAATGTCACAACCAGTGACCTCAATGTGCATACATACACCCGATGGCAATTGTTGACCTCCTTGCAGCACACACAGTGTCTGCACAGCCAATCTATCTTCTTGTAGTTCTTAAAACAGAGTTTTGCAGAGAATCGATGACTTACGCAGCGAAATCGCATGCTTTCTGAAAAACGGAGGCCCTGACACGCCCGAAACGCGTTTTCGGTCCAAAAAACCTCGTCCGATAAGATAAAAATAGTTTCCCTATAACTTTACTCCCGCGAAGAAAGTTCCTCAATCAGAGATCGTTTGCCCGGTGCCTCCCGTAGAGCTCCTCCCGACAAGGGTGTAGTCGCCAATACAAATAGGGAAGAGTAGTTGAAGCTCTTACCCTCGTACCGCTTCATGTGCTTCTCTTGCTTGCAGCTCAGCCCTTAGCATGAACCAGGCTCTGATACCATGAAAAGATGCAAGGGAAAAGAGAGCTTGAGCTCTTGCAAGCACACACACACACTTACAAAACCCTAAGAGAGAACACACAAGGTGAGAGACTGAAAATCTTCTTCTTCTTCACTCAACACACCATATACAAAGATAAGAGTACACACATATGAAAAGATACTCAACCAAATACATACTAGGGTTCTCTATAGTGTAAACCCAACTAAATGAGCTGGCACTATAACTATGCCAATCTCTAGAAGGGCTATCACACAGCCTGTCTCACTGGTCGCATATCACCTAGGTCTCAGCAACCATGCCAGTGGTGTAAGTGTGGAGCCTATCCCCCTGACGGGTCATCAGTGTCCACCGCCTCACTAGATGAGTTCGATATCTCAACAATGCAATGAAGGCTTCCATGCAAAAGTGCTCAATATACGCATGCAATAAAGGAATTAAAAGATTGCACTCATTGTTTTGTGAGACTAGTCTCCTTTGACCATAACGAACAAGCACTTGTGATACATCATGAAGGCTTTTCAGTCGTTGCCTATGCCGAAGTATGAGTAAAAGTGTGAAAATCAAACCACAAATGATCGGAAAGGACATATGCTCAGGCGAGGCCATCCTACCAAATCAACCTGCAAATGGCAATTGCAAATCAGCACCAAGCAGTGCCAAGTGCTATCCCAATCAACCCCACTTGAGGATATCCCCCAGTTAGTGCATCCAACTTGTCAAGTAGCTCCGGAATCAAACTCTGATTCCGGAGCTACTTGGCCTTCTCCTTGAGGGGCAGAGAGAAGAACTTCCTGCTCTGTTCAAACACTTGCTCCATGAAGGCCGGACTGATCCCATGGTTCACGAGGTAGCAGAAGCCACAGTCCAGACATGCCCACCGATCGGGTAACGTGAGGGTCCGCAGCTCAGTTCAGTGGTGGCGATCGCGCTCTGTGTTTCAGGCTCTCTGTATTTTTTCCAGGATTTTTTTTTAAAAATAAAAAATTATCCAGCCGTCCCACGCGACCATTCGCTGTATTTTTGCCCTGCCCACCCTGCCCTCTGCTGGGTAACCGGTGCGGTCCCACGCGACCAGGCTCTTAGTATGAAAAAATATTACATGATGAAAAGACTTTGTTCTTATCAGTGGTAGTGGCTGTCCATTTTTTTCTAACAAGAATTTAAATACGCAATCTTTATTCCTTGTCTAATTCGAATGATTGGAACTTTAAACTTTAAAATTCATGCCCAAATCAAAAAGCATGAAAAGGCGTTCTTGCATGATTCTCACCAAAAATCATGCTGCATATACTACTAGGAAATATTAAACGGATGAGTTCAATTGAGCTCAGCAATGACTAACATCCTTAATCAAACAAAAGTCTTATATCATGATGAGACCCCCTTTGAAGATTAACAGCCTTAAATTTATAGAACTCAAGCTACCGGGAATAGAAGGTGGGTGACCTAGAGCTTGTATCATTGCATGGTAAGGAGTAGTGGAAACGTGGATGGCTTCACTCATGTAGGGTTAGTGGGGTGCATGGGCGACGTATAGCTTGGTGTAGGTAGGCATGGAATCGTATTGGATGCAGGAGCTGGGGGAACAAGGTGCCCAAAGCTAGGGACTGGGGCGCAGATGATAGCAAAGAAATGAAGTGGTCTCGCGATGAAGAAGACAAGACTCAAGAGACGAAAAGGCTTCATCCATATTGGGTAGCAAGCAGACTACGCCCTAGTACCTCTTTTGTGCACTCGTCTATATCCTAGGTATGTACCAAGGTCTCTACTGACCTGGTAAGGAAGCAGGTGAATCTGTTCTCATTCTGTAGCATTATACTGTTTTGCTCTGGTAGACCCCCCTCTAAAGCTAAACTCAGCAGATGGCTTCAAGAAGAAGTTTTGCATGAAAAGGTGGTGCTCCAAACCTTTTATCTTGGGAAAGGGTTTTTTAATGTCCTTTTCTCTAAAGGGCAAGCTGTCTCTAACTTGTTCTCCAAAGCTCCTCTATTTGTGGGCCCTAAACTTGTGCATGTTGTACCATTTGATCCACTCTTTGATGTGAATAAAAGCCTGAAAGATGCATGTCCAGTGTGGGTCGAGTTGGTAGGCCCCCCTCCCTGGCTTCGGCTAGCTCTTGGTGATTTGGTGAAATTGTTGGGACCACCTTTGTTCATTCCTAAAGAGGAGGATTCTAGCCGTCAAGCGAATAATGTCTGCATATCTTGGAATACTAGGATCAAAACCCCCGAAATCCTTGGAGGTGGACCTTGGGGAATCGGGGAAAATCAAATTAGCACTAAAGTTTGGCCCTTTCCTATGTGCATGTTTCAAATGTGGTGATCTTGGTCATATAACTAGATTCTGTGTGGTAATCAGCCCCAAGGAAAAGTGAGTGAAGAGAGAAAGGAAACCATGGACTCAGAGGGGGATAAGAAATTAGATAGCTCAAAAACTCTAGTCAACAAAGGCAAAGAGGATAAGGGAAAAGGGCTATTGGACCCTCAGGGAAGTGTGCCCGCAGAAGGGGGGTGGACTAAGGTTACAAAAAAATCCAGAGGTAAATCCAACCTAAGGGCTACCAAGGCTGAAGCTAGAAAACCACAGAATAAAGTTCCTGAGAAGGAGAAGGGCCCTGGCAGTACTCCTAGTAGCCTCAGCCCCTTGATTTACTCTAATCCTTTCAGTCCTTTTGGGGGGGGGGGATGGATAGTGAGACTTCTTCCATGGAGAAATTCAATTGGCAAGTGGAGACAGCTTGAAAGATGGCCCAAAACCCTACTCCTGATGAGGGAGGTAGTCAAGAGGTTGAGATGGTCCCTGAAACTGTTCTTTAATGAATAACAAGGTCTCTATTAGGGGATGTACATGGAATGGAAAAGGCATTAAAGACAAAAAAAAAATGCAACCTTTTGGAGCTTAGTAAAAGAGTGGAAATTGTCTATTCTGACAATTCAGGAACACAATCTTTTTTGGGGGAAAAGTGGCTAGAAGGGAGAGGTATAAGGATTGGGTAGTTTATTATGGGGGAGTTGATAAGCGTTATAGGGGGGTGATGACCATTATAAAGGAGTCCATGAACCCCTGCCTTATTGCAAACCATCCCAGTGGTACGGCTCTGGTACTAGTATGTCAAATTGAGGGAGAGAGAATCTAGGTTGTTAACATTTATGGAGCTCATAATTACAAAGAAAGGGGAGGCTTATGGGACTAGCTCTTTGGTCTTCATATTATGTAATGGCCTTGGATTTTAATGGGTGACTTTAACATGGTGGAGAAACCATCTAACAAATGTGGAGGAAGCACCATCCAGATGGGACAGGAAAAAAAGAAATGGGGTGATCTCAGTGATAAGTTGGGACTAGTGGATGGACCAAGTTTGGGGGAGTGGGGATCTGACCCTGGCCACATATACTTCAGCCTATAATACTTTGGCTCTTCCTCTAGACTTGATAGGGTTTTCTTTAGCCACCAAGCTTCTTGGGTCCCTCACACCCTAAAGATTAAGATTGATAACTCTTCTTCTCTCTCAGATCATATGCCCTTAAAGTGGGAGTGGCATGTTAAAGATTGGGAGGAGGAGAAACTGATCCACTTTCTTGCTAGGAAATTAAGGGTAAATAACTCTTTGTTGAAAGATAAACTGTTCATAAAATATATAGAAGAAGCTATCAGTAGATTAAGGAAAAGAGGCATATGTGAAGGAGTCTGGAGGTCTTTTGCTAATGAGATGCAGAGAGTCATTAGAAGTGTAGGGAAGTTGAGAGCCCATGAGAGGAAAGAGAGAAGGAAAAGGTGGAGTGATTAATTTTGGCAAAGCCCAATGGAACAAGATTATAAGCCCTATTAGGGACTTTCTTTGGAGGAATAAAGCCAATGGAAAAAGAGTAACTATTTGGTTAGCCTGGGATAAAATAAGCCTGCCTAAAGTGGATGGAGGTTTGGGGATTCTGCATCTTCCCACACATGCATCTGCCAGGATTGCCCTCCTTCTCCTCAAATGTTTATCTTAGGAAGAAATATGGGCTAGAATGCTTAGAGAGGTGGTTGAAGATTCTCCTATCCTTCAGAAGGGTATGTGGATGGGACTTAACTCGAGAAGGGTATGTGGATGGGACTCAACTCCAGAAGGGTAGAAGAAATATGGGCTAGAATGCTTAGAGAGGTGGTTGAAGATTCTCCTATCCTTCAGAAGGGTATGTGGATGGGAGTAACCTCGAGAAACAAGATTTTTTCTTTTTCCCCCCTTAAGATCACAAATCTTGCTAGCTTAAAGATTGGATGTGGTTTAATGGGGTTAAACTAGACAAAGGATCAGCTAAGGTCTTGTACTTAGAATTGAGGAAAATAGATTTAAATACAAAATATTGCAACAAAGCTTGGAAAGTAAATTGGAGAGTTGGAACTTGGAGGAAGAGATGGAAACTTATCTAGGAATCTAACATGCCTTTGAAATTTCAGGTATTCTTATGGAGAGTATGCTTGTTAGCTCTACCAGTTGGATCCAAACTCCTTCAAAGAAACTTTACTCCAGGCTATTGCCCAAGGTGCAGATCAGCCTTGGAAGATGGGAAGCACACTTTCTGGGAGTGTCCTGCTATCAAGGGATTTTAGGCCAGGATGGGAAAATGGGTGGCCAAGTTCTTGGGAGTTCAGGGTTTATGGGGGGATTGGGTCTTGGGAAGGGAGGTGGAATCAAAAGAAGTTAATAACTTGTTGTTTAGTGTTATTCGATATGGCTGTTTATGGGAGATATGGATATCTAGGAATAGCTTAGTGTTCCAAAGGGGGGAGGGGAACTGGTCTGAATGTTACTGAAATAATGTGTAAATTTGCTCATACATGCAGGTCTATATACTATATTAACAAGCTGGATGATACTAAATACTTCAGGCAATACAATTCCTACAAAATGGGATCAGATCTGCAATGTAGCAGACTTTGGTACATACTAGGAGTTCCTAACTTATGATTGTTTGCAAGTTTGCCTAGCTGAAGATGTGAAGACCAAGCTCCCCCAAGTTTGGACCCAAGACCAGAAGATGGTACCTCAAGGAAAAACACCCCACATATACATTTGTGGCCTTTGTAGAAAATCCCTTGGAAACTAGACCTGTGATTAAGGTTTGGACAAGTAAGTATGTATTGGAAAGGCTCCCCTCTAAAGTAACCATTGAGCCCATGATGATATCTTATATGCAGTTGGGTTACCATGTGTCCTAGAGTCAATCTTCATTTGTTTCAGAGGATGAACGATGGATTTGCTCTACAAACTACAAACTACTGGGTTACCATGTGTCCTAGAGTCAATCTTCATTTGTTTCGGAGGATTAACGATGGGATTTTCTCTACAAACAATCTTGATTTATTTCGGAGGATGAACGATGGGATTTGCTCTACAAACTACAAACTAATAAGTATGACTTGGAGTAGGCTTGGGATACAAGTTCTTTTTGTAGAACTTTTGTAAGTCAAACCAATGCTGTAAATATTGGCTTTCAGTTTTAGTAATGTTTCCATAAAAAAAGATTAGCATCCTTTACTCATAACTAAATATACAATTAGATCTTTACCACCAACCGAAACAACAACATGGGCCAAGACTACAAACTGCACCCCACTAATTTCCACACTTCACTTCATTCAGCAGATTCCATCTGTCATTCTCTAAAAGAAAACTAGATTGCTCCCAAGAGATCTAATACCCCAATTGGATGCAAGCTTCTATGATTGCCTTAATGGTACACCCTCTGGGGGTTTGCTTTTCCAATATGTCCCCCTTTTTTACCAAATCTCAATTGTAGGTCGGGGGGTTTAGGTTACCCTAGTATGATTAAAGGTTCCCCCAAAATAAATACAGACATCAAGTGATGCCCATTTGCAGTTTTTGCATCAGCTAACTCATCCCCTCTTTTTCCAGCTTGTTCCCACCAATTATAGACCAGCACATACTGTAAGGTTTCCCCCTTCCAAAATAGGGGAAACACTTAAGATAGTCTACTAAGTCTTAGCTTGGAGAAAATTTCCTACTCGTCGACACCTTGACCATGTAAAGATTCAAGGATACAATTTGTAGGTAAGACCTAGTCCTATCCCGTAGGGGGAGCGTGGCCTTCTAAAAGTCAAATAACCCATAGGGTAATTGATCATAATTTGGGCAACTACTAATCCATTAGGAATTTTTTGGACGCAAAAAGGGCCTCCTAAGGATTCCTAATTTTAAGGGATTAGAGCTTAAAAAGCTAGGCTTAAGGGAGACAAAGGCTATGATGACCCCTATTTTTTACCTTGCCACATCAGCCATACCCCTCTAGTTTCACTTTTTAAAGGGAATATTCTCATACTCTCTCTCTTACTTTTTGACTTTTCTCATACTTTCTCTCTTACTTTTTGAATTTTTTATCTTCACTCTCAACAAAATGAATCTTTCTTGTCAGTTTGAAATCTCCTTTCTCATTAACTCCCACCATATCTCCCTTCCACATCAGCAAAACATTCTCGTATTTAGGTGGGCCCCAAGAAGTGAAAATTTTTATTTTTTTATTTTTTTACATTTTGAGGTGGAAAAAACACCACCCAACCGATATGTATGAATTTTTTATCTTCACTCTCTACAAATTGAATCTTTCTTGTCAGTTTGAAATCTCCTTTCTCATTAACTCCCACCATATCTCCCTTCCACATCAGCAAAACATTCTCGTATATAGGTGGGCCCCAAAAAGTTTAAAAAAATATTTTTTTATTTTTTTACATTTTGAGGTGGAAAAAACACCACCCAACCAATATGTATGATGAAAATAAATTTTTCCCTCCAAAAAACTTGAAATTCAAGGGTCACATCAAAAGCCTGTCAGGAGCCAGTACATCCATAACTAACTGTCAAGTCCCCACAACCCCATAAACATAACTAACTGTCAGGAACCACTACATCCATGAGATCCCGAAATTGTGGGGATCCCAAAAATTATTATTTTTTAATTTTTCTCATAAATGTAATTTATTGATGAAAAACTCCATGTAAGTATATTTGTATATCAAAAATATCATTTTCTACTTAGAAAAATGGATTTGTGTTAAACCTCCAACAGCAAAGTTTTAACAGTCTCTCTCTCTCTCTCTCTCTCTCTCTCTCTCTCTCTCTCTCTCTCTCTCTCTCTCTCTCAGGATCTCTCTACTTTAGCTTCTTCCTCTACTTAGCTATGGAGCCTTTGCAAGCTGTGTGTGTAGCCCCTTGTGAATCTAGAAAACGGAAGGTTGATTTACACATTCGTATTCCTGAAGAGTATGGCAGCTCTTAAAAAAACACCCCTACTGATGCACAATCTGTCCAAGCTCGTAGGATAGCTAAGGAGAAAAATGTAGATCTTTGGGTTGATGGGCATCTCTATCAAATTGACCCTCCATTAAGAGCAAACCCTCCTTTCTGCGATTTATCATCTTTTATGCAATTTGTTGGTGAAGGAGAGCTTGGCTTGTTAGGATACTGCAAAAGATTGACTACAAGTGGAGCTTGGCAAACCCATATTCTCCAATCTCAATTGCAAGCATCACAATTCAGCCTTTTACAATGTCAAGAAGGACTTAAAACATCATCAGATAAAATGAAAGAGATCCTCGCAAAGAATGTGGAGAAGGATGTAAAGATTTAAAGGCTAGAGGAACTTATCAAAAGACTCAAAGCAACTCCAAATGGTGCTCGTGGGAGGTGAACACAAAAAGACATTGGCTGGTATAGAATCTCTTTTAAAGGTGGAGCACGGAAGAAAAGGATTCGTACAACAAAGTAAGTAACATAAACTTTCATTATGCACTCAGTGATTTAAACAAAATAGTCATGATTTGTGTTCTGCTAGGAATTTTCTGCAAGAGCTGTGTGGTTCTAAACAAAGAGGGATGGAAGGATTTGGTCAAAGCCATTCTGAATACCAAGGATATTCTCTCAATTATTACTGAACCTCATCATCCTAAAATACGCCAAGCTGTTGTCAGCAATGTGGTGAGCAAGATTACCACCTCCATCGATTCTTCATTAATTCAACATGCTTATGATGCGGCGGGAATCAGCCTGAAAGGGTACCAAGCAATCCGTCAGGTTGTAAAAGATGCATTTCTAAGACAAGGAATCACTGGCACTTTATTTCCTACACTCAAGCGTATCAATAATGATGATGTGCAGCGAGCTACAGGATAGTTTTATCACATTGAGGGCACACTAACATTAGACACAGGGTCGAGTAGAAAGAAAATCAAGACAACAAGTACAGAATTTCACTATGATGTTTACAATAACATCTTTGCTCATATTGAGAGACTACAACAAGCTATGGTGAAGTTCTATGGTCTTTCACCAGAAGGTGAGAACTTGCAATTTCTACTATTCATGTTTTTCAGTAGAAAATAAAGACGATTATTTTATTTTGAATATTGTAAATTGCCGTTTATTTGCAGTTTTGGGGAGCACACTTTCATTTGTGCTCAAGCTAGATGAGTGCCAAATTGTGGAAGGTTGGAAGCTGGAACGTATGAACATTACGCTCATGAATGAGGCCATGATATGTGCATGGGAAAAGACTAACCAAGTTTTAGTGTGCCATCTGAGAAAGAGGTCTGGTGGCTTGGTGCATTCGAGGTACCGAAGGAGACACATGAGGTATTAACATGGATGTTTGAAAGGACTCCCTGGATAACAGATGTAATCAAAAAGCAAATTGATGGTCAACTTTTAGATGTAGAAAACATAGGAAAGTTTAAGGTGGATTGGCATCTTGGGGGAGATTTGAAGAATTAAATGCATGATGGGTTGTGCTCAAGGCACGACATCAAGATGGCCTTGTCCATACTACAATGCTCAGATTGATATTCCTAGGCAGAAAAAGACAAATGGAAAAGGTATACAGAAGGTTGGTTCTGTTGGGAAGGATGCCTTGAAAGGTCCCAAAAAAGGGAAGAAGCAACAAGAAGATGCAGTAGATCCAACCGAGTCAATTGATGATGAAGATGAGGAACAACCAAATGCAAGATGGGTGGAAGGTGTCATGTCTCCTGATATGCTAGGAGAACCAAACAGGAATTCAAATTGGAGCCCCATCATTAATTTTTTACTAAAGAATATTCACTTTTACACACTTCATGCATTCATGAGAATCTTTAATCGATTGCTTAAGTGCCAAATCGATTATGATTTCACAATGCCTACACAAGAGAGGAAAGTTGCAACCCTTGGTAAATTAGAGCATCTTTTGAATTATGTGGGCTGCCATGGCAGAAACGTGAAAATTGAAGTGAATAAGCAAGCCTCTGGTATGTCATACGAGGTTGCTCAAAAGGTCTCCACCCATGACTGGATCAAAGGCAAGGAGATTTTTGGAGAAGCCAACAAATATAAAGAATTCAAAGAAGACTTGGGGACTCTGGAGAGACCTGTGTGCAATCACCACAAATGTAGATTGTCCAATGCCAGCTCTTGTAAATATGCGCAAACAGCTTTGGATAAATTTCAATAACATGGTTCGCATTATGAATCAAAGTAGCACAACTGCCTAAGAACAAGCATCATTCCAACAACATATCATAGAATTCACCAAAAGTGTGCTAGGTGCTTGGGGAGAGAGTAAAGTAACACACTATATGGTAAGTTGTACAGTAAAAAAATAAACTGGTATTTTAACCTTGACTTTTTCTAATTAAATTCTATTGTCATGTGTACAGCACATAGTTTATGCGCATGGTGCGTATTTCATGAACAAGTATGGATCGCTCGACATGTGGCGTACCCAAGGGATGGAGAAATCACATTATAAAGCAAGAGGGGTTTATTTCAAAAATACAAGACATGGAGGTGGAGCTTTTGCAGTAGGAGAAACATGTATAAACTATCTACAAAACTATCTGCAAGAGATGTTCAATCGATTTTATCGCACAACATTTGGAAGGGTATTGGGTGGTTAGGGAGCGGGCCAACAATCTAAGCTTGCGCCAGCTTGAATGGTTACAGACCAATGCTCCCCATAGGCATGGTGCTTGGCGTGCACAAATGAGGAGACAAGGGAGGCATTGGGTTGTGCACACACCAGCATAAATCTAGATGTAATAAGGCTAAGAAAATAAGTTTAGTTAGGTTTTTTTTTCCCTTTAAAAAAACTATATTTCTGATGCATTTATAATGAAGTTGAGTACATTAATTAAAAACTGTAATTTACAAGATAAAAATACCTTTAATAATGTGTAAAAATACATTATTTGTCATCCAATGCATCAGAATAGCTCTTGGAGGGCTGGGGAAGCTATGCTAGAACAGTGCGAATTTGGACTCTACAGCAGCAGTGCAGGCTCAAAATTCACACTGTTCTGACACTGCTCCCCCAGCCACTCAGAATCAATTCTCATGCATTTATAAAATGAAGTTGAGTACATTGATTATGAAAAATATAATTTATAAGATAAAAATACCTTTAATCATGTGTAAAAATACATTATTTGTCTCCAATGCATCAAAATTACTCCTGAAGGGCTGGGGAAGCTATGCCAAAACAGTGTGAATTTGGGCTCTACAACAGCGGTGCAGGCTCAAAATTCGCACTGTTCTGGCACTGCTTCCCCAGCCTCCCAGGGTCATTTCTGATGCATTCACAAAAACATTAATGGTACAAACTAGAAAAAACAATGATATACTTGATGAAAATAAGTTTGCAAAAGCTGTATTGTATTTATAAGAAGTGATACATCATCTTTACAAAATCTTTCTTACAATATTGAGCTTTCTTCTCTTGTTATTGGGCAGAGTGTGCTCAAGGAGTGATTGGGCTATTTCTTGAGGACCTTCTATGCCTATACTTTTGGCTATACCTATACGAGCAAGAAGCTTACCCCTAAATCCATAACCAAAAACATCAAAGGCAAGGGATTTTTTAATCAGAACTATACATTTGGTGCTCTGTGCCATAGAGGCTACACACAGTGCACCTTAGAGAGGGCTTTCAAAAAGAAGAGAGTGAAGGGAGATTGAGGGGTGTAGTCCCTTTGGATAATGGCGATGCCATCCGAGATAGTGCACCAACGCAGTATCATGTCCATGGACCTTGGCCTGCTGGTCTCTGCTGCCGCCGCCTCTCCCAGCAAATGCGTAAATTTCAACCACCCTCTGCAATCAAAGGAAAAATCAAAATATTTTCCTATACATAATTACAAATGTTTCTAAGTTGTAAAAGGTCGATTATTACCTCTTGCTCAATGTCTTCTTTTGCCAAAGTGCTGGTGGGGGCGGAGAGGTCAATCGAGGACTTAGCCTCATCCTTTTTAGGTGCTTTGGCCTCCTCCATCACTCCAGCAGCAAGGGTATCCTTTTCAGCCCTCTAGCTCGTCTTGTAAGGTTGTGAATTCCTCCTCTGGAACTAGGACTTGCTCCGCGGTCTCAACCATAGTTTCCTTAACCAAAACAACTGTCTCTGTGATAGATTCTCCAAGGGGTAATATAACACTATCTAGGTGAGAACCGAGGTTGGACGTATCAAGGTCCACCTCACATCACGTGCATATAATGTCCAAGCATTCATCCATTCTCAAGCCAGCAGCTACCTTTTCAAGGTCATGAAGAAATAAGTATTCTTCACCTTCCCATAATGGTGCTCAAGAGATTGATCTCAAGCTCTGGCAACACCTTGCTCTCCTCGTGTGGGGAAGACGGCCCCGCATCTTCTACTACAGTGGGCTATTCAGCTGCAGATTGTGCACCCTCTAAAAAGTGCTCTGATGCAAGCTGCTCTTCCACACCAGCACTCGTTCCTACTTCCTTCACTTCCTTGTCATCCCTCAAATACCCTGCCTATTAAGAGACTAAGGTTATGTAAAAGGGGAGGAGAAGGGTGTGTGTGTGAAGGGACTTAAGGTCCACTAGCTCACCTATTTAAAGGTGAAGCTAGGAGGCATTTTGTATGGCGCAAGAAGCCTAGTTGTATTTGAGCAACTTAATAAGCAAGATATTTTCTTGTATTTTGTGAGTCTCTCTCCTCCACATAGTTGATCTAGCATGAGCACCACGAAATCTTATCATGGTATCTAGAGCTTTGGTTGATTAGGCCTTTTTGTGGTGTAAAATAGGTCAAATTTATCACTTTTTTCTTGTGTGGAGCTGAACCTCCTACCAGTGGAGGAGCTCTAGCAGCTCATGGAGGCAACAACTCGGTGAGCTCTCATCAGGGAAAATGTAGAGGATAGTCGGGCGCACACATTCGTATGGCCAATCGACGAAGAGCCTCCTTCGCTGCTCGAGCATTGCCGCCTGAGTGAGTTGGCGCTGTTTCTGCTACTGCGTAGCTGATGTCGTACAACAATACGCCGTGTATAGGTGGTTGCAGGCTGCATTGGCTTAGGGCTTTTGAAGCCCATGGTCTCAAGAGTATACAGTCAAAGTTTTACTCCTAATGGTGGCTCGACGCGCTTGCTACAGTGGAAAAACCAGGGCTGCCCTCTTGAAAGCCATTGAAGCTTCCATTAAAGCTTTAAAATCAAGTTTTTTTCTTGCTCTAATGCTCTCCTCTTTGCTCTAATCACCTAAGTGATCTTGTGAGGGCTTGTTGCTAATCCTATTTTTGAGTTTGAAGTGGTGGCCATACACCATGAGGTATTCATGAGCCTCATACTCATCAAGCTCCATCATCATCATCATCATCTTCAAGTGCACAAAGCTTTTCAAAGTGTGCTTATAAGCACTAATAGTGTTGATTAACATTAATGAGGCTTCTAATCCAGCAAAGGGGAGTCATTCCAAAGTGTTTTTAAACACTAAGAGTGTTCTTAAACACTAATGGTGAATCTAATCACCAATGCAAGTGTCATTAGATGCTAGAAATATGCTCTTAAGAACTAATCATTTTTTTAAACACTAATGGTGATCTTAATCACCAAACAAAGTGTTCATTGACACTAACGAAGCTCTCCCCATCAGAATTAGTGGTTGGGCACAAACCCTAAGTGCTAAACCATAAGCTTAACCATCTTAGTCTCCTTTTTTATGCAACATCCTTGGCATCCTTGGCTTGATTAAGGGTTGTTGTACTTTCATAAGCCTTTCTCTTTCTACTTAAGCCAAAATATCAAAAATTTTTGGTTTTTTCTTCTTCATAAATCAGCCAATTACTCTCTAGTAATCTCCTTCAGTACCCAATGTCAAAGGACAACACCCAAATTAAGAAGTTCTCAAGAGAGGGCTTCCACACTTGGCAAGTCCTTGTCAAGTACAAGATGATGTCCAAAGGTTTTTGACCATTCATCTCCGGCACTAAGGTTATTGATCGAACTAAGGCTGAAGATATTGAAGATGATGAGAGGGCACGTCTACAACGGAGACTTATGAGCACATCAAAGACAAACTCACAATGCTCTTTTCACCCCTCTAGATGTGAAGCATAAGTGAAGAAGCTACACGAAAGACATAGGAACCTATTCTCTCAAAAAAGGAGAGTAACCCAAGAACCTATTGCTCATAAGGTGGTAGTCAAAAAAAACACAAGGGAGGTAAAAAAAACACAAGGGAGTCACACATATGGCCTACCTAAAAGTGGTAGAATAACACAAACAACTCCCAAGGATCTTAAATAGCCATTCCATTTTTGTTAAGCTTATAGCTTACTACTCTTTTGGCTAAGTTAATGTAGCAGCTACTCCATGAGTACATATTCATATGCATGCACTGGAGGACATTTGCACCAAAAGCTCACCATCGACAACTTCCAGGTACATCTCTGGATGGGGGGCCAAATGGGCGAAAGCCTGGTCAATGGTACAACCCATCATCTGGAATTTTCCTTCAAATTACAAACTTCTTTAAATGGTACTACCATCTTCACAAATCAATGATCTCCAATCCTTAGTGAAGATATCTATATTAGCCTCGCAAGTCGACGTAATTCTTTCAATAATCCTCGCCAACAACTAGCTACTTCAACAAAAAGCAGCAGCCTAATAAGAGTCTATTTGAATTAATTCTTGTACTTCATGTATATTTGCTTCATAAGAGCACTTAAATATACATAAAAATATAAAAAGCACATGGGAAGAAGCATCCAAGAACAAGTCCTACTCAACAACATTTGACAAGAATCCTACCACACAAAGGGACTTCAGGACAATTTCTTCAAATAATGAATGTGGCTTCAATGAATCAAATGAGGAACTGAGAATCACCATCTCGTTCTGATGTTCTACATTCCTCTGGATCCTTCCCTCTCTTTTCTCCCATTATTATTAACATCTCTTAGCTTCCCCACTAACACAAATCACATGTAACCTTGCTTATGATTGCCAAAAACAAAGTGAGCCAAAACAATTTGCTCACAAAAATATAAAAATGCAATCACTCGCATAAATCCCCCCCACCCCGTTAGGAATTCCCAATAACCCTAACCTTTTTATTCACTAACTAGCTTTTCTTATTCCTTCCGGAGGAACAAAGACCATTGAACGTCACTCAACATCAAAGCCATCGACAAAGCTTGTCCATTCTCCCCACACAAAGTCTTCAACGCGATCACAAGGACGCGATTACCATCAGCAGCAGGAAGGGGGGAATGTTAATCCAATCCTAGGGTTAACAAGAGCTACTGCCATTATCTTTCATCAAGGAGTCAAGGTAGATACACCAAAGGGTCATACATTCAAGATATGAAGCAATGGTGTCCAAAGCTACAACTTGGATGGACGCCCGTAATGGTCCGATGGAATACTTAAAGCGATTTATGCTTCAAGAGCATGTGGTAGTAAGTTAGGATGAAGTCCTAAGTGATGTACTTCATGCATATATTATGAGAGTAGTCATTGTAATAGCATTAGGCCTCTTATGAGCCTAAAGTGCTTGGCTGGCCACAGTTTAAGTGAGTGTAAACACTTATGGCCATATATATAAGTGAATATCTCTCATAATGCAAGATACTCTCCCATTGTTCAATTGAGTCTTTCTCTTGCTAATCTCTCTTCCTAATGCATGCTAGTGAGTGTCTGTGAGTGATGTGAGGTGAGAGGAGGGACAAGTACCCGTAGGGCAATGCGACGGTGTGACAATGGTCACGGGAGGCGCAGTGGAATTGCTTCTCAAGGAGTTGTAGCATTTGGAAACCTCAAGGGTTGTGAGCTCGACCATTGGAAAGATCCTCAATCACGACAGTTGCAGTTCACCAGGTAATCTCTTGTCAAGGGGGGTTAGGGTGAGCCATAACACTAGCTAGGACTTAGAGTTGCTGGCTAGCGAACCACAATCCGCTTCTGCTGATCTCTGGAAAGATTATCCTCCATCAGACCCGTGACAACAAATGTTAGCATTTCATCATACCATGTTTGGGGAATGGGGATGATTGCGTCAATTGTGAATAGCTCACATTCGATAGGTCATCCGCTACTCCACTTGGGACTTCTCCGAACTCCAGCCAGGATAGATAATTTGCCATTGTATGATTGGCGCCCAGGGTGTACACTATTGTGAACTCGAATTCTTGGAGTATTAACATCCATCTTGCTAGTTTGCCTGTTAAACTATGCTTATCCACCAAATACAGCAAAGCGGAGTGATCCACATGAAAGGTAAACTTACTACCCAGTAATAAGGAGTGATGAAACTTGGTGACTGAGTAGATCATATGCGAAGAGCTTCTCTCTGTGTGGTTGAGTAGTTCCACTTGGCATCAAAGAGCCTTCGACTGGCAAAGTAGATAGGCCAAAACCATTTCTTTTTAGCCTCTTACAGCAGAACACTACTAATTGCCATATCAGAGGCATCCACAAAGATGTGAAAGGGTAGTTCCCAGTTTGGGGCTTGGACAACAGGCACTTCGACAGCATAAGCTTGAGATGCCAAAACGCAATGTTGCATTTCGTTGTCCTATTGAAATTTGCTTGCCTCAACTGCTTGGTCAAAGGTGTTTTGATTTGCACGATCTCTTGGTTTAAGGGGACTACTACGTGGGCGACATATCTGAGCATTCATTTGTGCCATCTGACTTGCCCCAGAAATCTTATGAGCTCTTTCTCATTGGTTGGAGTTAGGGCTTCCGGATCACCTCAAACTGGGCCGGGTCGATTGCAATTTCTTCTTTGGAGATGATGTGGCCTAATAGCATTCCGCTTTGGACAACAAAGGCACATTTGGCTATATTCAGGCTTAATCTGGAGAGTCTTCATTTGGCCAAGCACAGCTATAGGTGCATCAAATGTTGAGATGATTTGCCAAAAACACTAAAGTCATCAATGAATACCCGAATGAAGGTTGTTAGAAAATCATCAAAAAATTCATGGACCATGCGTTGAAATGTATGAGGCCAAAGGTCATGACGTTTGATGAAAAGACTCCCCATTCTATGATAAAAGTTATTTTCTGCCAATCTAGGAATGATTATATCCACTGAACCCATCTAGGAGTACATCTCATGGCCTGCTAGGGCATTAAGCAAGGAAACCGTGAACGGCAAAGGAAAAGGATCTGAGATGGTTACGGCATTCAACTTCCAGTAATCTAAACTTTTGGTTTTTCTTGGGCACAATCATGATCGGGGACAACCATGTCACCCAATCAGTCGAATATATGAATTTGACTTGCAGCATCTTGTCGTTTTTCTTCTTTCACTCTTTTGGCATAGTTCAGGTTCATCCGGTATCTTTGTTGCCGGATTGGGATGGCATCCTCTTTCATATTGATCCGGGTGTTGGTAGAAGCTAGGATCAATCCCTTTCATCTCAGTGTAGCTCCATGCAAACACATCCTTGAAGGATGTGAGCAACACCCAGACTCTCTCGAAACTCAGTGTCCAACTTGGCACTGACCTGGACCATCTTGGGGTCATCATCAGTTCCAGGGTTCATCTCCATCAATTCATCCTATTTGACACTCTTGGAGTGCTTGAGATCTTTGTCAAAAGCCTTTTCTGCTGCAATGAGCTCCTATAGGCTTGGAGTAGTGCCATCCTAGGCCAGAGCCTCATAAAAATCTTCAACTTTTTCTGGACTTTGTCCTTCGGTCCGCGAAGCAATAGACTGATCCTTGGGAACCTCATCCTTGTGCGAAATGCTTGTCCAATATCTGTCCATTATCTAGACTACATCAACCTCAAACTATCTGATCAAATTAGCATTTTTCTAGAGGTACTCCTCCTCGTCGAGGTCTAGCCCTTCCAGCATATTGACTCCTTCGACTATTTTTGGTCGGGACATCTCGGTTTCTGCAACTTCCACCTACAGGCGATGGAGATCTTTACATTCTTCTTCCCACACCGGATAGTGATCATATCTGTGTCCCAATCTTGCTTGATCTGTGCTTACTGGAGCCAGGGTCTATCGAGCAGCATTGGGTAAGCACCTTTGATATCCTCCATCCGGAGCACCACAACTGCAATCTAGAGATTATATCTGGATACCTCAAGTGTGAGCTCGCGAATTAATCCTAGTGGTTACACTAGTCGTTAATCCACCATTTTGATAGCAAACGGGTGCGGGCTTCCATCTACTCAACACGAGCATGTGAAAATGCATCCAACAACCCTTCAAATCCTTCTAATGTAGAAGCAGGTTGCCAAAAGAAGCGTCTTCCTAAGATAGTCCTCACCATTCGACCAAATACTCCACTAATGTACGGCTCCGAAGAACTCTTTCTCTTGTACCCAAAATTGCTTCCGGAACATACTCAATCATGCCTTCCTCGTTCATTAGCGGATGCTTACTTGTGAGTATCAAACTCACATCTTTGCATACCAATTTGCAATCCATCTTTGCCCTATTAGCCAATTGAACTTCGTGCCACAAAACTAAAGCTATTGGCTGCAATTTGAGACTGCACATGGATATTATGTTAGAAAAGCTATGTGTGCTTCCACTATCAACCAAAACATATGCCACCTAAGCATGCCTTCAAGCTTAATATACTTGCACCTTTGCAAGCGGCATAGGCATCACTTGCAATATTGCATAAGGTAGCCATGTTATTCTTGTCACACGAAAAATACACATAGGCAACATCACTCTTCTTTTAATCCATTTGGATCAAAAGGAAATTCACTATCATTCTCTACATCTTTCACTTCACTCCTCTTTGATCCACCCAGTTCATAAGGAAATCCACTACCATTCTTTATATCTTCAACTTCATTTTTGGCATCTTCAAAGCAATCCTCATAATCGTCCCCTTTTATGTCTTCATGTGGTAAGGTTCGATGACTATCATGCTTAGGAATATCTTCGTGACTTTGCAAACTTTCTAATGATCTTTGTTTCATTTGTCTCACCACACTTGAAACACAAGCCATTGTCCTTCAAGTCATTAATACTTTCTTTATTACCAATAACCTTGCTCTTGTTAGATGCTTTCACATCAACTTGCTTCCCATCAACATTTGAAGGTCTAGGAAGAGAGTTGCCAAATCTGAAATTTTTTCTCCCACCTCTTCCATAAATGGTTGTGAATCTAGGAAGATCCGTGTCAGATGCGACATCATTTGAAGTCTTCCCAATATTTGAAGTGCCAAAATCAGCCCTAAACCCATGCCTTGCTCCACTTCCATGTATATTACTTGCCTCATAGATCTCCTCAAGAAGCATGGCCTCCTTGATGGTTCTGGGCCTTTGAGCATCCACATCAACCTTAATGTTGTTTTGTAGCCTTAGACTAAATTAGTGTTTCTTCTTGTGGCAGTTGACCAAGCTGATTGGGATAGAAAACAGTACCGGAATTGGGAGCTTGACAGCTCTAGCATAGCCCCTAAGGAGTACTAAGAGGCTATGCAGTCACCCACAAAATAGCCCCTAAGGAGTACTAAGAGGCTATGCAGTACCGGAATTGGGAGCTTGACAGCTCTAGCATAGCCCCTAAGGAGTACTAAGAGGCTATGCAGTCACCCACAAAATAGCCCCTAAGGAGTACTAAGAGGCTATGCAGTCACCCACAAAATAGCCCCACCCCATTTTGACTGAATTAGGGCTTTGTGGTCCTCCAAAACTTAATCAAAAGTATGAAAAACCCCAATTCAATGCACTCAAGGCATCCATTGTCCACAACACTTGTGCATAAGCTTTCCTTGATCAAGAATGCATCAATCCACCACTCAATAATGCATCAAGCTTTGCCCATCAAGTGTAGGCATCAAACTTTGAGAAACATTTACCATAGTCTCCTTTGTATTTGCATCAAAATCTCAATATGGAAACTATGAGGAAACCATTGCATTTCTTTGCCAATTTGCAAACCATGCCAATACTAATGACGAATGTCGATGACGCGCTACTTGCCTATCTCCCGGCAAAGTCTTCCCACCTCCTTACCAAAGTTTATGATCCAATAGCAAGGACTGGGGTCAAGACTTCACACCATATACCTAATCCTCCATCTATCCACTTTTCCAAGAGGCACTCACACATATAGACGAATTCAAGCCATGCACCCCTTTGGCCTCTTCACCTATGCCACATGCACCCTCTCAACATGAATTCAAATTTGTATACAACTATGAGCTTGCAATCAAGTATGTGAGAGTCCACTTACAACATAGGCACTTATAATTGCATGCCAACACAATTCATATCAATACAAGATTTTAATGCCGATGGTGAGGCTTGCAAAGGTGAGATCCAAATGGATGTCTTCCAATATATAACTACAATCACTTGCCCTTCACATTTCTCAATGCATGTGCCTCTTTACATAGGCATATGACATGCTTATGTCCTTTGAATCAAACATGATTGATGGTATTAATCTTCATTCAACAAACATGTAATGGTGTCCAATACTCATCCCTTGTGCAATGAAGCCCACAAGGTATGTAGATACAAGAAAAGACAAGCTAAGAAGCTCAAATTCCATGAAAATGCCCAACCTCATGCATGAAGAAGTGAGGATGATGTTTCAAATGTGTAATGAAATTGAATGGATGTATGTGAAGCTTAATAAGCTTGTGTTTGATGCAAAGTCATGTGAAAGAACTCCATTCAAGTATGAAAGAATCCAAGAAACCCTCATATTCATGAAAATTTCCAAAAATTACAACTGAAAATACCTATAAGTATTTACATATAACCCTTGGTTTAATAGATCATTAGCATTATCATTTAAAGATTAAGGTAATTAGGAAGCTTAAACCTCATGAAAAATCCCCAAACTTGATGCAAGAAAGGTGATTCAAGAAAATTGACGAAAGTAGTGATTGAATGCATCAATTTAGAGATGGTATGGTAAGAAGATCTCTACTAAGCAAGGAAAAAGCTTGATTATGCATTCCATGTTCCCATGAAACCTTAAGAAGACAGGCACAGCCCATCTTTCCTATATCATGCTAATCACACATATTGTAGTCCTTGTAAGGTCTCAATATTGAAGAAACGCCCTTAGGAAGCAAGCTTAAGAAGACAGGCACAGCCCATCTTTCCTATATCATGCTAATCACACATATTGAAGTCCTTGTAAGGTCTCAATATTGAAGAAATCACCTAAAATGTAGGTGGCGCATTCGTGCACAGGCCGTGGAGAAAACAGTTGCAGGCGACATTATTTTTCTCCATAAAAGCTACAACACTGCCAAATATCATCCCGATGTCTTCCCTAGCTCTAATGACACTTTTAAAACACCCTTTTCACACTATCATTAATACACTCTATTGACCTTGGGCCCATTATTATATATGAGACCACACTTTGTTACAAACCAATGAAAGAAAGCAAAATCTAGATTATCCTAGAATTATCATGGATTGACCTTGAACTAGCCCAAATTGGGGAGATTAGCCCAAGTTTAGAGAGAAGAAAGGGTAATTTCTCATATTCAAGTGATTAACCCCAACTATGGCTTATTTTGGTATATATACATGACCACCCTTTTTCACACTATCATTAATATTGTCCGTGGGCATGGTCTATTGGCCTTGGGCCCATTATTACATAGGAGACCACACTTTGTTATAAACCATCCCCACCCAAGAGGTTTTGGCCTCGAAACCATTGATATGTACAACCACAATCCACATGGATAGAGTATATGATAATGGACGCATGTCAAACGTCAAGCTCATCTTCACACCATGTATGGGAAGCTAGAATTGCACATATATGGCTATAAACTATCCAAAAAGCCTTTAAAACAAGCCATAATATCTACCCTATAATGGCATAAGATCCTTGTGTAGCTTCCAAACACTATGCATCCAAAATTCAAGGGTATAAGGCTGTCCATAGTGAATTTACAGGAATTTCTAGCAAGCTAATTCACTATTCTTGACCCTCGTTGGACTTCTAAAACACATCCAACAACCCTTCAAATCCTTCCAATGTAGATGCGAGTTGCCAACCAAGAAGCTTCTTCCCTTAGGTAGTCCTCGCCATTTAACTAAATACTCCACTAATGTATGGCTACAAAGAACTCTTCCTCTTGTACCCAAGATTGCTTCTGGCACATACTAAATCCTATCACGACATGATTTCAGGGAGATTTTCATGAATATGAAAATTGATTTTTACAAGTGTGAAAAACTAGTTGGTATGAAAATGAATAAATAATATTTCTTAGATTTGGATGTGTAGATGAGTGTTTTTCCTATCCAAAGTTCCCAGATCAAGTCATTCATTTACACTTGGGGGATTGTATCCATTCATTATGAGATAATTTTGTATATAAAACTAGCCCTTATTCAAAATTGGGTGGCCAAAGCTCCTAAGTTAAATATTAGTTATGGCCAAATTTCTCAAAAAGGTTACAACTTTTTATAGTGCCTCTTCATGACACTTATTCCTCACTCTCACGTATGGCAAAAAGTGTCTAGTTAACCCAAAAAGGGGGGTTAAGAACTAATAATGTTTTCTTGTTTCATGTATTTTTTAGGTTTTTTTTGCATATAAATCCATGCTTCTTCTTTTAATAGCCCATCTCCACATTCACTTCCATGCTTTCTAGTCCTTCCATACACTCATGTGGATGGACTAGAAAGCATAGAAAAACATGTTAGTGTTTTCTTGTTTCATGTATTTTTTAGGTCTTTATGTGCATATGAATCCATGCTTCTTCTATAGCCCATCTCCATATTCACTTCCATGCTTTTCGTTCCTTCCATACACTCATGTGGATGAACTAGATAGCATAGAAGTACATATATGAAGGAGTGACCTCATGATTATGTAAGGCCTCATGATAACCTCTCTGCATTTTAAAACGACCTTACTCTATAGTAAGGTTTTCACTAATGTCTTGTTTTCCCTAATGTATTGTTTTCACTAAGGTTCACTAACTTTATTTCCTTATTTTGTAAGGCTTTTCTTATGCAATGGAATAGAGCGTGCATAGAGATATGCATAGATATATTCATGTCGAAGCATAAGAGCATGCATAAATCTCATTTATACATGCCTAGAGTGTGCGTAGATCTATGCATGTGTAGAATGTGTAAAGATCTCAGTTATAAAAGCTTGCATGGATCTATGCATGTGTAAAATGTGTATAGATCTCATTTATAAAGGCTTGCATGGATCTATGCATGTGTAAAATGTGTATAGATCTCATTTTTAAAGGCTTGCATGGAGTACTTATGTATAGAGCTATGCTTTATGCTCTATACAAAAAGAATGTGATAGTGGTATGCATTGCACAAGAGCATAAATCATGGCTATATGCTTTTTGCATAAGATATACATGCTCTATGATTGAACTTATGCGTTGCTCTATGCATGCATAGAGCAATGCTCTTATGCTAGCCCTATGCTTTTCTGCTATCCATGTATTCTCTTATGCAAAACTATATGCACAAGATATACATGCTCTATGCCTGAACTTATGCATTGCTCTATGCATGCATAGAGCAATGCTCTTAAGACACATGTCAACCATTCATTGGATCTTGACATATTTGGACTCAGTTATGTGAAAAATACACATTTTTAATGCATTCCATGCATTTAAAAAATACATGTTCATCATGCATAGGGTTTCCACGTAACTCGATCAAGTTACGTGGAAAATGCACTTTTTTGAAATATTCATTCTATGTTAATAATTTCCACGTGTATGCATGATGTGTGTATGCCATGGGTTGAGTAGGTAACTCGATCGAGTACACAGTGGACATCCACGTAGGAACCATGTGACTCGATCGAGTTACACCACAACTTGACATTCCAAGCTTAGCACAAGCTCTAGGAAGGGGAGTGTCACACCACTTGCATCCACCAACATCACACACAAAACCTATGTGGGCGAAAATTTTCAAACTTCTGCCAAAATTCCACGGAGCTGGAGACCCCATATTCCACATTGAGGTCTTTAACTAAATCTATTAGGCGATTGAAATTTTTGACAATGCAACCAAAGTCCATCTCCTTGGACTCAGCCTTGAAGGCAAGGCCATGTAATGGTTCCAATCCTTGGACCCTCGACACAAAAGTGATTTCACATCAAGTACCTTGATTCGCGTTGCGAAGAGAGGAAAAATTTGAGAGAGAAGCAATAAATGGACCGTTTTCTCTTGGGCTTGCACAATCCAAGGCTTCACGACTACATGTTGGTCAAGGACCCCTCCACCTTCGATCAGGCCTGCAAATGGGCGATCTTTCTCGAGACGATGACAACATGCGAGAAAGCTATTCCACGCAATTAGTCACCGCGCCAATAACAACCCAAACCTCATTTGTAACGTTACCTTCCTCTCCTCCCGAGACCCACCCCAAGCCTTACTAGTGGCACCACCCCAAACTAGCTACTCATACAATGCGCCACCACAACCTTCTCCAGTACCAATCTTTCCATCCCAACCATTGCCTCTCCAGGCACACACTATTGCTCATGGAAAGATTGTAACCAGGACCATTGCTAAACCTGTGGAGCCCATGTGCTCTGCCATCCCTAAGGCACCCCTAACACCTCATCTCCTTCTGCGGATGCCTCACATGGACCCTAAACCACTTGTACACACTATAGGTGCACCCGCAGCAGGGAAACCACCTCTTCTATGTTTCCTCTGCCATGGAGCCCATAGAGTGGCAGACTTCCCTTAAAAGAAACGTCTGCCGATGCAACCACAATGTCATGGCTATGGAATTGACCATTACTATCACGATTGCCCTTTGCAATCAGTTTCTCATTCCACAGTCGAAGGCATGCCATCCCTCAACGTGTTGAGCGTTCAACATGGGAAGATATCCACTATCCCATTGAATGTCGTCACACGGTTGAAGGCCAAGCTAAAGAAGGCCACATCCCAAAAGAAACAACACTCTAAGCACATTGGCCACAGTGACGATCGGGTTAGCATCCGCACCCGGCTCAACAAAGACCACATCATCCTCCTCCGAGCGCGATGATCGTGCTGAACTGCCACTCCCCCATGCAGCCCACCAAAAAATCCACCATGTAACTTAATCAAGTTACGTGGTGCATGCCTGTGTGGATGTCCACCGCATAACTCGATCAAGTTACTTGGATGACTATGGCATCCTACGTGGATGTCTATCATGTAACTCGATCGAGTCACATGGTGCCTATGTGAACGTCCACACCACATAACTTGATCAAGTTACATGGTCATCGACGATGTCCAAGGTATCAAGCATGGTAATGCGATTGAGTTACGCCCTGAGCCACCCATTGAATGCCACTTGGCTTGATTATATTGGAATCGTAACTTGATTACATTACGTCGACCTTACCCCATCCCAACGATACATGGTCCCAAAGTGAGGACCCTTATGGTACAACCAACAACCATCCTAAACAACATGTAAGATAGGGATATAGAAGTCATCCACGTGAACTAAGAGGGATAGGGGACACCTAATCAAAAGTCTCCATGGCTAAGGAAGCCTAACCACTACCAGAAAGGGATCAAGGACATGAGCATGGATGAGTTGGTAGATGATCGATTGACAGATAATCTCCTCGACTGATTAACCCAATTAGGCCGGCAAGGGCTAGTCCCAGGGGCAATCTCAAGTCCCACAAGCTAGGCATTCTCACTTATTTCCATGGAGAGATGGTTTGGTTTGCTGCCACGAAACCATACAAGTACAAAGTGTCCATTGCTAAGACCTACACCTAGGCAGTTTTGTGATCATCATCAATGCCACGGGAATCATGATGCAACTTGTTGGCACCAAGGAAATCCAGCAGGGTGGACTCTTGGCCCCACAACAAGTGCTCCTAGCACAAATGCAACCATTAGTCTTACTAGCCCCTTAACAATGGCCGCAAGCTGCCAACTAGACACCCTTATGGGGAGAGATGTATAGACTGCCACGGTTACCATACCCACCTCCAATACTACCACCCCAACTGACTCCTCTACAAAAAGGACTAGTACCACAATACTCAGTGACCTTACACTGCATATTTAGAGAACCTCGAACAGGAGATCTATGAGTCTTAGGAGCAACAAGAAGACCCAACCGGGTACTCATAAACTGCACTAACATAACAATACTCGGTGACCTTACTTGCAAATTTAGAGAACCTCAAGCAAGCGAGTTGTGAGCCTTATGAGCAACAAGACCCATATGTGAGCAATATGATCGATATGGATATCCAAGAGCATGCCCCAACCATAGACTATGCCTCCTCGGTCAAGGCCATGGTGCAACAAAGACGGAGGGACCTCAACAATATGGCAGATAAGCCACTGATGCAATGCTTTCGATGTAAAGGCCCACACTGTATTACGGAGTTCCTCCCAAGGCCCCTACACTATAACGCTAATTGTATACTCCCATGTAGCCTGGCTATTTGCATCTCTACAAGAACCTGCGAGACTTCTCCCTCTTGTGCTTCTTTCAAAATCCCAAGGCCCGAGCTACCTTGATTGCTTCTCCTTCTTCTTTTTTGGACATGTGCGTGCTTCTGTAATGCCACCTCCTCGTCCTTATCCTCTCCCTCCACCTATCAAAAGATGAGAACACACTTACATTCTACTTGCATATTTTTGAAAGAAACTATTTACAATCAAAGCTGTGTCTATAATTTTAACAATAGAAAATAAAACACCAAAAAATACACATGTAATACTTAAATATATATAACGCGTTTTATTTTTTTATTACTAAGTTTTTTCAAGCGAAAAAACATTGAAAATAAATTGCATAGAGGATTTCGCCAGTGAAATCCCCTTTGCAAAAAAAAGTGTTTTTTTTCAAATATACTCTCGTTCATACTTCAAGGTAGAATAGACTTCAACATATTTATAACAGCGCGCTTTTAGGATAACATTTATGAGCGTGCTAAATAGTTGAAGCTCATAAGCCTATTATTTATTGCATCTCACAAACAACTTATGAGGGTGCTAACAGAGACTTGCAGCAGTAAATGCGATACTACTAAAAATTGACCTCGGTTTTGCTTACAGTTCTAGCATAGGAAAGAAAATTACAGCCTTAAAAAGTCTTATATAGCACAATGAAGCATGCAAATATTCCTTATTCAAACTGCCGAGAATTGTGTCTCCTTTCTTGTTGTTCTTTTAAGAGCTCACATTTGTGATCTTCGTGAGAACTCGATAATTTATCTATATGGTACTATGTCAAAAGTATTTCTCCAAGAATATTGTCGAACTCTCCCTTCAAGAATTTGTGGTTCTATTATATATAGATGTATATTTTTTTATACATGTATACTTACACATATTAATTCTGCCTTTATAATTCGCTGATTATGTATTTATAGTTGGTATCATACATGCATACATACATATATACATATACACGTACATACATATACATATACATATAAATTTACATATATACATACACATACGTACATATACATATAATTATATATTTATACATTAAAAAAAGTTATATATTGAGTCTAGATTGTTAATGGATAGATATATCACTAAGAACCCAGAGTGGATCTACCTGTTATTGGATCACCCCCGAATTGAACCTAGAAATCTGGAGAGACTTATGCCTTGCATATCTAATCATTCTCTGGATCTCCTTGTCGATAACTAGCCAGAGACAAGAAGAATCTGCACTTGAAGAAACATTAGAATTGTCCATTCACCCGCAAATGACGAATCAATTCATGACATGCATCCCGACTTAAGAAACGATCCTTGTGCTAAAAAAATGGATTTTGAGGGCCCTAATCACTTCTTAATGTGGTAAGGTCAAATGCTGAACAATCGTCAATCAAAATTAGCAAGAAGTCTTTACAGGTGCTCGGTTGCTTTAACCTTCGCGCAACATGTTATCTTGATTCTCTGCTAGTATGTATTGAATATATTGATCGACCCAAACAGTTTTGGTGCACAATCGTTGGATTATTGAGAATTGAAGGTGGAGGGACGTAAATGGAGATTATCTCGTCCACTCAGTGAATTGCTTAGGGACCTTGCTAGCGCACAGCGCTTGCTCAGGTAGCCTCCGTGCAGGATGCCATCTTGATTCTTTGCTAGTATCCATCGTTCCACGTGCCCAACCAGTTCACAATGAGGTAGGACCGTAAGGGTGGCAAAAATCTTCACAAAAAATAAATTCTTTCCTAGCTTGCTCTAATTATCATTTCCGTCAGGTGCAGGACCGTGCTTCACCCCGGGTTGTGCTCCTTGCTCTGATTGTAGAATTACAGGGCATAGGATGCCATATGTAAGACAAGCCAAATCCTTAATGGAGGAGATCTTTCAGGTAGGTTTGATAAACCTTCCGCTGACATGTGTGTCATGTAATGGAACGTCCAACGACCAAAAAGTGGGAGTTCTTGTGTTAAAAGGAAGAGGAATTTGCACACTGGAATACAAGTAGTCCTCTCTATAACCTTACCACCTAGACTCTGGAGTTCAGCCTTCTGCTGCATAAACTGAAAATACTCTCTCTTCGCTCATTTACTCCAACGTCAAATCACATTATATGATTTGATTACGCTACCAAAGGGACAGGTCACATGTGCCTCTCTCTTCGCTCATGTACTCCCACGTCCAATCACAGTAAATGATTTGATTACACTACAGGTCGCATGTGACTTGTAGTGAGCAGGCCATGTAGCCAAGCTGACTCTTCTTTCAGCATTTCAAGCACTTTTGATGGACAGCATGTCAGTTTAGCTTACTGGTACAGAGCACTGCAAATATGATGGACTGCTGGCAGCCCATAGAAACATCACAATTTAGGTGCTATTTTTATGGAATCTATAGAGCTCCTTCATCAGCCACATAGACAACTATGAATATCATGTGACCGAACACATCGCCACAGAAACAGCCACTATGAATGAGAAGTGACCTACCAAATAGCCCCAAATACAACAGCTACAATGAAATGTGACCTACCTGATCGCCAGTGGTGCAGGTCAACAGCCCGGAAATGCATCCAGGCCCTGAAAAAAAGTGAAACGATCAGCGCGGTGCTTCTTGGCATGAATCCAGTGGCTGGGGGATCGGAGTCCCAAGGAGCTGAAACATTCAGTGCCAACTCGCTGCAGCCAGGAGTAACGCACCAAAAAAAGTGACAAGCAAAATAAACCGTGGTTAACAACCCTCCAGATTTTTAAAAAAAGGGTCTATCCTAAAGCGACATAAGAAACTGTACGCAAACACACAAAGGCCCAGATCACAGGAAAACGATCAGAAATCATGATATAAGCATTCCCCAAAATTCTTAAATGCTGTTCTGATCAAAACCATTGCATATTGATGACCCAGTATCGATTCCGAAGCCACTATTTTTAAGTTGCCATGGAACATTCTCAAAACTTTGAATAATATGGTAGGTCAATAGAGTTCACAGTAGGCAGCTACTCACATGCAGTTGGACTAAAATGGAAAACCTTTCAAACAGCCTACTCATCTCACAGAACTGAACCTTTGCTGGCATCATAGCTATTACAAAGGAGAGCCTTGCTTCAAAATTTTCTACAGCATCAGAACAGGAACATTGCTGCAAGGAAACGCAGGTGTTCATTTTTTGAATACTTGAACAATCGCAGCTTTTTGACTTTCTGATAGTGACGCTGGAAAAGCCACTTCAAACGTGACATACAAATCACCCCTTTTGACACTCTCAAAAGCAGGCATTCCTTCTCCTCGATATTGCCTAACCGCTTTAGGCTTGGTTACACCCTGCAATAATAACAGCTATATGAATAGAAAATAATAGACCCTCAATGAAGACAATCACAAGTCTCTCTCAATCTCTCTCTCTCTCTCACACGAGCTTGACTCTTATCTTTGTATAATAGGTCTACGTAGAACGTGGGGCCATCTTCCCCGTAGATGTTTTTCTTTTTTCATGTTTCTAACATCCAGATATTCATGGCTCATATGTACATGATCATTCTTAATGTCATAGACCCTTTGTGTCTTTTCATAGACATTTAATACAACCTTCTTATCAGAGCTTTTTTAACTCTTTTACACAAATGATGGTGTGCTCCTATCACAATACGGAGGGGAGTAACAAAGGGATTGCAAAAACATCAATAAACTACTCGTCTTTTACTGAGAGGAATTCTCTGTCGGTCTGACCTGAGGCCAGTTATGAAATGTTCCTTTTTTAGCATCTTTGGGGAACCGAGCTCAGTCTTATCGTTACAAACTCTAGTGTAGAGAACTGCAAAAAAGATGCAGAAAGACACCACGAAGAGAATGAAAGCTTCCATTTACTTGGAAATTGGAAGTGAGCCCAAAATCCTCCATAAAAATGGCAGCAGCAGCCCACTTAGCAGGAAGAATGCATCATTAGCCTGGCTAAAGAGGCTATGCTTTCAGTCACACTTTCCACAAGTGCAGACCAGCAGCAATGTATGGGACAGCTTTAAGAAGAAGATGTCACATCTCTAGAATGGAACCTTGAAGAGAGATTACACATCATGAAGCTCTCAAGACTCGCACACAATAAATCCTCTATAATACCCCATACAATTCTTAAGGAGTTTGCAGCCCATCCCCTTCACACAAGCCATGCCTTCAAAACACCCAAAGGGCCAACAGTTACTACAATAGCTTGCTTCCCATCATCTATGCACCTGGCTTTGCAGGGAGTAAAAGATTGTTCATTTATTCACGTCATGAGGTAACTTGGGTTCTCAATGAATGCCACACTACAGCATAATGGACTATCCCATAAACCACTTTCAAAGAGAATGTGCCCTCTTCCAATATGGCATTTGACTGACATACCATAATGCTGATTGAGCCCCATCTAGGATGAACTTATGCCATAACCACTTTGTCATAGTGAGGAGGATGGCTTTATTCAAATCCTAAGGAGCACACACATCACAAGCACTCAGGATCTGAATGTGGCAGCTGATCTCATCACACAGGTTCCTGGACGAAAACTTCCCAACCACCCCCCCCCCCCCAAAAAAAAAAAAAAAAGATGTGGCAGGGAAGACATGCAAGCTACCCATATTCTTCATATGGTAAATGCATGAGAGAGAAACGGATGAGCATGCCATCCTACAATGCCCAGCATATTATGGGATTTGAGGAAGCCATTGCTTGTTCCGTAAAGAAATTTGGTCCTCCACTCAGTTGTTGAAGAGAATTGGAGACATGTGGCCCTCTACTTAAACGAGCGAGCGAGAGAGAGAGAGAGAGAGAGAGAGAGATTCTGCGGAATATTTGTGCTATGTGCAAGAGTTTATAAGAAAGAAAAGTGCAGCAGAACACAAATGCAAGCATACAATAAGTAGACCTAAATACTGTATAATTATGTACAAGAACAGGTTACAACTGAATATTTTCGAAGAACAAAATGATAAACAAATTTCCCTGATCTCAGCTCAAATGCTGCTGTTAGGAACAAGTACTCAGCCCAACGTTGCCGCAGATCAACTTCCAAAGCCTTTTTCACTACATGATATACTGGAAAGAAAAATCACAAAGTTTTCCTTACCTCTGTACCTATGTTGACTTTGTGGCCATCCAAATGAGGAATGTCCTTCTCAAAACCCACCAGTGCATCCAACTGCAGGGCATAGCTGGTTAACTACAGAATCTTAACAAACAACACTCCAAAAAGAAATAGCCCCTGGTTCTAATTCGCTTAATATTATCACCATACCAGAGAAATAGTGATAGTAATGTGAAGATTGTTGCCATCTCTCTGAAATCGGTCATGCTTTTGAGTGAAGATCTTGAACTGCAAAGGACACTTATTGTTAGATGAAGCAAATCCATGACTCAACCAGGCACTGCCTTTGCTTTCTTAAAAGCCTAAAATTGCATAGAAATCAAACGTGAACCTTCCTGGGAAAGTACTTGAAGCTTTTACATTACAATCAAGCAGACTGACCCTCTATTTTCAACAGGCATTTCATCCATATTGACAAAGTAAGTAGGCAATGGTAAACTCAATAAGAACGATACAAGAAATGTGCAAAAGTAAAAACCTTGGCAATGCAACCTTGACTTCTCCAGACTTTAGCTTAAAATTAATTCGCTTTGACATAGTTCAGTGTACTAAGGCACTACTCACGTCAGTACTGCCCACATGTAGGTACGCGTCCTTTATGCAGAAACATATGAGCATTGACAACACTGTAAAACCTATTCATAATGGGCTATAACAACTCTACGCATGTGAGCAATGCATAGGAGCAGTTACGCCTCTTTGGGTACCAGCTTGTTCTTACACCATGACAATAATATATCACTCAAAGAACACAAGAAGAGTCTTAGCTGTTATAAGAGGTAGCACTAGAGCCAGTCAGATGCAATCTCATCTTCCCACTCGAAAGGAAAATATTTTTCTGACGTTTATCTTGTGAGATGTAAGCCAACTGCCATTCCAGCAAAGGCAAAGGCAAACGATCCAAAGCTGTTTCGATTCACCACATTTCCTGAAATTCCCTTCATGCAACTCTTCCTTTCTCCTTTTTTACAAATCTATAACTGCTATCCCGAGGCTTTTCTTTGAAAAGTGCATTATTGTCATGTGCACACAAAGTGTATCTACCGTGTGCAGCACACACACAAGACTAGCTTCAAGGCTTGGAGTAGCTTGGAGCTAGGCAGGCAAATTGACAAGTTGGGCTAGGGGTGGACTGACGGGTGGGCACCCATGTGTGGACGCCCAGGGACCGGCCAACAGCCTATAAAAGGGTGGCCAAGGTCAGTCAAATAGTCGGAGTCACACGAGTCTATGCGAGACCTCTACGATCAGAAGCCTGGCTCTAGTGCAGACGTGCACCTACTGTATGCAGCCGGAGCCTGGCTCTAGTGCACACAAGACTACTAGCTTCAAGGCTTGGGGTAGCTTCGAGCTAGGCAGGCCGATTGGCAAGTTGTAACTGCTATCCCGAGGCTTTTCTTTGAAAAGTGCATTATTGTCATGTGCACAAAGTGTATCTACCGTGTGCAGCACGCACACAAGACTAGCTTCAAGGCTTGGGGTAGCTTGGAGCTAGGCAGGCAGATAGGCAAGTTGTAACTGCTATCCCGAGGCTTTTCTTTGAAAAGTGCATTACTGTCATGTGCACAAAGTGTATCTAGCGTGTGCAGCACGGACCCAAGACTAGCTTCAAGGCTTGGGGTAGCTTGGAGCTAGGCAGGCAGATTGGCAAGTTGGGCTAGGGATGGACTGACGGGTGGGCACCCATGTGTGGACGCGCAAGGACTGGCCAAGAGCATATAAAAGGGTGGCCAAGGTCAGTCAAATAGTCGGAGTCACACGAGTCTATGTGAGAGCTCTGCGATCAGAAGCCTAGCTCTAGTGCAGACGTGCACCTACTGTATGCAGCCGGAGCCTGGATCTAGTGCAAACGTGCACCTATTGTATGCAGCCAAGGCCTGCGAGGGTAGCTCCATGGCGGTATGCATAGTCACATGGGACGCGAAATGGGGACGGGGAACGGGAATGGAAAGGATTGAGGATGACATGAAACCAAAGACCTGTATCCCATAAATCATAGGCATGTTTCCTAGAAACCAAAGACCTGTATCACATAAACCATAGGCCTGTTTCCTGGAAACCAAAGTCCTGTTTCCTTTTGAAAACCAATGTCCTGTTTCCATGAGAAACCCACAGATACACCATCCAAGCACGGTGCCTCTTTCCAAGGGAGAGAAGGCAATGACAAAATCCTTCACCTGCTCTGTCCACCTCCTATAGCC
The DNA here is from genome assembly GCF_041138505.1 of Cibotium barometz. NCBI lineage: Eukaryota > Viridiplantae > Streptophyta > Polypodiopsida > Cyatheales > Cibotiaceae > Cibotium > Cibotium barometz. The sequence goes on along the minus strand of NC_141058.1, from coordinate 54,518,608 downwards.
CTCTGTGCGCCTGCGCATGAAAGAACTCTGCAGCCTGCCACTTGCAGAGAGAGAGAGAGAGAGAGAAAACAGCCCAACCCTCGTGCCGTCCAGCCTGCCCCCTGGTCCTGCAGCCCAACAGTTGCCAAAAAGAGAGAGAGAGAGAGATAGAGAGAGAGAGAGAGAGAGAGAGAGAGAAAAGCACATGTTTCTGTCAATTCAGTCCGCCTCCTGTCCTGCAGCCGCTGGCTTGCCCCTGTAGACCTGCACAGCCTTTCACTAAGAAAGAAAGAGCCCCGCGAGTCCTTCGCTTTGCTACAGCCCTGCGCCTCCTTCCACCATAGAGAAAAGGAGAGAGAGTGGGCGCAGTCCAGCCCGCTGGTTTTTGCCAAGAGAGAGAAAAGCGTGGAAGGCTTTGACAACAGTGTGGAGGCAGCCTGTGCGGAGGTTGAAGTGCTAGTGGCGGAGCTACATGCGCCGAGTACATCACCTTTTCACCAATAGGGAGGCACCCCCAGAACAGCCCGCTGGTTCTCCCTTTTTCTCCTTAAAAAAAAACTAAAAGCAAAAACAATAGCAAAAAGCATATTCTCCAAATTATTATTATTTTAAATCATCAAAGGTTATAAAACCTTACAGACTTAAAATTCTTTTGTCCCCTTCACACTTGGGGCTGTCCACACATGGGTTTCCTTCTCAATTCCAAACCGATGCTCTTTCACACTGTCCACCATGTCCCCGTGCCCATATGCATACTATCCAAAGAAAAGCACAGGGTCGTAAGTTCGTAACATACCCCCCTCTTGAAAAAGAAGCAAGCGTCCTCGATTGCACTCAATGACCAAAAACAAAACCATGCATCATTCTACATATGACACACATATGCATTCACAAACAATATGCTCCTCAAGATGCTCTACCTACTCTAAAGTAACAGTCTCAGGGCTGCTCGCAAGCCTTATGCCCATGGGCATCCCGCAAGACCCACGACTGGTGGTACAACATGAGCATATGAAAGCACTCAATGCATCCAAACAATACATCCAGTAAGTACTTCCCACATATGTCTCATGGCCATCCCGCAGGAGTCACACCCAGTGGTGCATCCATGAACATAATAAAGTACTTGATCTATCATACCAATACACATGCATCACATGACACAATGCAGAGTATTACCCAATGTATTCTCAATGGTACCAGTATCCAATGGCACCAGAACACAATAATACCTCAAAAAGTGTATGCATACATGCACAAATAGAGTTCGATCCATATATCCATGAACCAAATCAACTCTAGAACTGCTCACAAGACTTATGCCCTTCATAGAGTCTCCAAGTGTTAGCTCAGGTTGCTGCAGACTTTGAGCTCAACCAAATCATGCCATTCCAAAGGAGACCAACTCCACAAATAGCATCATCTCAATATCCAATTGACCAATCATGTGGTCGGTCAAAAACAGCCAGAACCATATGACAAAGATCAATGTCCCAATCTTCCTCAGTCATACTTCAGTTCCAAAGGCAAAAACCATCCATAGTTGCAGTTATAGTTCGTGGTGCAGCCGATTGTGAACCATACCCAACTTTACCATCTCATGTGACTAGTACACAATATCATAGAAGTCCCATAAGCAGATCTACTATCAGCCTCAGTACCTTCAGGTGAATACAAAGATGTCACCAAGCGACTCCTAGATGACAACTGAGCCTGTCTGTAACAAGGGAGTGGAGGTGCTACCCCCCTCTTGAGCATCAGGCAATGCTCCAGACCCTAGCTCTGCTAAACCTGAATGAGCCATAGCAAGAGTCGGCTCCAACTCAAAGGCATCAAGATAAAGCTGCAATTCCTGAGGTGAATCTGCTAAGTCACCCTCCTCCATCCACTTCACATCCATCGGTGAATAGTTCTTGAACTTCACAAGATAGCGACGGGAAACTTTACCTTGTACCTTTCTTTCCTTGTGTGCCAGTATTTGCTCGGGAATAAGAACCTCATCAAGTTCCTCCACTTCCGTCCGAGCCTCATCTGATACATCCACAAGCACCCAAAACTTGCTTGCACTCCACCGAAGTGGTAAGCACAAGTCCCTGATAAAGCATAGTAGATCACCACTGCTAAACATAGAAAGAAGCTGCCTCCGGACCCTTGAAGTGTCCGTGAAGATACCACCGGTGACAAAGTGTCGAAAGTCATAGCCTTCAACCAATCTTTTGCACCATAACACTTCAACTGCTTCTTGTTCCTGGCTGACTACTTCTTGTCCTTGGTGTCTTTTCTCCTGAGCTTCACCCTTAGCTTTTGCTCTTCACCTCATACAAGCAAAGACACACAATCCTGCACTGTCTCCTGTACTTCCTTTTCACTTTCCACATGTTGAAGCTTTTGATGTGACTCTCATGAAACAACCATGGGCTCCCCTCCTTGAGAAAGTCGACGATGTCTCGGCAACGGAACCATGATACCGGCCTTCAGAAATTTGACGGGTGGTGAAACACTGCAAATAGTACACCGACACCGATTGGCACCAAAACGTGGTGGCGCCCCTTGCAGTATTTCTTTAATTGATTATAAGACAAATTTGATTACAATAAGGCTCGAAAACTCAACCGTCACAGTAGAACTCATGAAGCCTACAAAGACCCTACCAAGGCTTCTTGTCAACTCGGCATCCACAAATAAATCCAACCATTGTTCACATCGAAAGACCCTCTCACATGAGTCCAGCATACAGAAACTTCCCCCCACGATCAGGGCTGCCACGACTACCCATAGTCTCTCACTCTATGAGCAGCACACATCTCGATACTTCCAGTGCTCCTGTCTCACAGCAAAGACTCTAATCTGTTTCCAAAAGAGAACTCTCGTTATTACAGCACAGCATACCATAGAGAAGGCACACCCGTACAACACCTCCCTGCTTTCCAAAGGTCTTCTCCAACTCTACCATGGATCCCTCAAACCCTTTCCCGCTGCACCAAATCACACGTCCTTCCCTATAGCCACAGCTTGCATGTAGCTAATCTCCTCCAAAAACCTACAACCTGTTCACATGAATCCAAAGACATGTGGAAGGCTTTGACGACGGTGTGGAGGCAGCCTGTGCAGAGGTTGAAGTGCTAGTGGCGGAGCTACATGCGCCGAGTACATCACCTTTTCACCAATAGGGAGGCGCCCCCAGAACAGCCTGCTGGTTCTCCCTTTTTCTCCTTTTAAAAAAAACTAAAAGTAAAAACAATAGCAAAAAGCATATTCTCCAAATTATTATTATTTTAGATCATCAAAGGTTATAAAACCTTATAAACTTAAAATCCTTTTGTCCCCTTCACACTTGGGGCTGTCCACACATGGGTTTCCTTCTCAATTCCAAACTGATGCCCTTTCACACTGTCCACCATGTCCCCGTGCCCACCTACATACTATCCAGAGAAAAGCGCAGGGTCGTAACAGCTACACTGCTGTTTTTCATGTTTACTGCTGTTTTTTCAGATTTCAGCATGTTTTTTCTTTAGTATGCATCGTGCACCCAAGTTGGGTTGTGGTCAAGAAATGGGTCGTAAAGAACGGCAAGTGAAAGGAACGTTTTGTTTGTTTGCAAGTGGGCAAGTGAAGGAAGCCTTATAGGCTGTGAGTAAGAGGGAGAGAGAACCAAGGCAACCCTGTTTTTTTCCGTTTCCAGCTGTTAGGAGCCAGGTGCAGCGATTTTTTAAGCCTTCACGTTTTTTTTAGGCCTCCATTTTGACAGCTACCGGCCTGAAAAAGAAAAGCGCAGGTGGGCTTTCAAAAAAAAAAAAAGCTCAACGTGGCAGGTTTTTTTTTTTAAGCACCCGACATGACAATTTTAAAAAAAATAAAACTAGCGTGCACTTTTAAAAAAACAAACTCAACGTGAGTTTTTTTTCTTTTTAACACCTAGCGTGGGTTTCCTGAATTCAGCACGAGAGTTCTTGTGACAAGCTTGCAGCAACTTCTTGTTTTCTCTCTTCCTTTGGTAGCTAGGTCTCCTTAGAGCTACTCGAACCCTCTGTGCTCGGGATCTCTCTCAGCTTTCGGGAGCTTTTGTTTCTCGAAGACTTGTTTGCTCCTCGCCTCTCCTCTTTCGGGATGTCGACCCAAGAATCAAAGATGGAGCCCGCTCCCACACATGAAGATTTGCCGGCTGTTGAGGCCGCCGTCAAGAATCTTTTCGAAGATTTCGTGACTAAAACTAATTTCGAGAGTTTTACCTCTAAAAATTTAGAGACTTGCAGATTAAAGCTACGAAGATGGATTCTACTACTCTTTTGGGTTTCTTCGTAGTAGGATAACCAGACTTGTACTGTTTACAAGTCAAGAATAACAAGTGCAAACTTTGGATGAAGCCATTCACTCTGCGCGTATTTATGATGATACGATGGTCTCTTTCAAAACCAAGACCGTAACCGAGCAGGGGGGAACAAACACAAAAGGAAGTTCTCCGCGCAGATGACTAGCACGACAGAAGAGAAGTCTACAGATCAACCTTCGAAGAATTCTAATTCAACTCCAGCGAAGAAACACCGTCTCCTCAAGGCTTTGAAGCTTAAGAATGAGGGACGTTGTTTCATCTGCGAAGAAAAAGGACACATGCATAACGGGTGCCCGAAGAAGAAGGATGCTAAGACCAACCAAGACCCAAGACGAAGGCAGCCAACCAGTTGTCTTTGACAAGTACTTCAATCCATGTTATTTCTTGCCCTAGTTCATGTTCTCATTGTCTGTTCAAGCCTAGGGTTTTCGGCTTGCACGATCTTCTCCGAGTTTATGGAGAAGTGAACGGCCATAGAATACACATTCTTCTGGATCCCGAAAGCTCACACAACTTTGTAAATTACAAACTTGTGCAAAAGTTGAGTCTGGACACAACGCCTAGCGATTATACATACAAGGTACGCCTACCTGCGGGTCAACAAGTGTGGGATCCAAAGGTGAAGAAGCAACCAATCCAGATTCACAACTATAACGATGTTCTTGAGTGCTATGTTATGCACCTAGAGCATGTAGACTTGCTATTAGGGATTGAGTGGTTTAAGACCCTTAAGGTCTAGATAGATTGGTTTAGTCATTCTTTTTCTTTTGAACATAGGAACACCCAGTTTTGCATTCAAGGTGATTGTATACATCTCTCACAGGGACCTCTTGTAGATACAATTGATTTTGGAAATACAATGGATTCTTCTTTGTATATCGCTTTCCACTGTGTCTTGATTCCTTCTTCATTTCTCGTACCTTTTTTTTTTTCCGAGAAAAGATCCTTTCATTAGTTATATAATAAAAAACGCCCGTAGGGCTACAACAGATCTCTCCTGCTCATAAGAGAAACAGAGCAGTGAATACAGCATGGCAGCCCGGGAGACTCTCCCTAGGTGCTGCAAAATACAAGCATCAGTACAAAGGACTGAGAGGCTAAATCATACAATAGGGGGGGGGGGGGAAGAGCCAAACAGGTGGCCTGTAGTGCCAACGGGGGGATCCCGTGTGTAAGGTGTATAAGGGGCCACAACGCCGAGTGGTGTGAAAGGCCTGGCGCCGCAAGATCGCCTCATCCGAGTCTCCCCGGATGCGGTCGTACTGTCCTCGCAGGGTGTGGATCAACTCCTGCCAAATCCCCCGTACAGTCTCTGCTGGTGGCTCCAATCTCCCCTCAAAGGCCGTAAAGCACCGAGCCCTCCAGGTGAACCAGATGGTGAGGCTGCTGAGGAGCTCCCATCGTAAATCCCGCTCCTGCGTCCAGCTGACGGACGAGAAATCCGGTGCCGGAACCAGGCGAGGCTGGCCCCTAATAAATCTGATGGCCTGACTGCCCTGCTCCGTCTCATAGCCCATAGCAGGCCCTGACGAAGTCGACCAAGCAGCGGCACCCCACGTAAACATACCCTCTGGAGAGAGGGGAGCCAGAATACGCAGCATCCGCAGCCAGATCTGCTGCGCCTGAGGACAATCCCAAAGGCAGTGTCTCTGTGTCTCCATAGGGTGGCCGCATCGGACGCAGGCCGCCGGAAGACCGCTGTAAACAAGCCAAGTGCCAACTGCTGAGTCCCTGTGGGCGACCAGCCACTGAAAAGTCGAGATCCTGCGGGCCTGTCGACTAGCCCAGATCCGAGCCCAAAAACCCTCCAGGAACTCCTGTGAGAGCCCCTGTAGCCGCCAATGCCCCGCTGCCGCTGGAGAGACCGTCCTCCTCGCCGTCAAAATATGCCGCCCCAGCCGAACAGTATACTGGAAAAAGGTAATCTCTGTGGCCTCGAGGGATGCATAAGGATCGTGCCACTCGTACTCCCCGGGGTCCCACTGTAGCCGGGCCAAGGGGCGCGCTACATATGCCCATATGCGCCAATCTGGGAGCACATCAGCAGGATCGGGGTCTATATGCCACTTCCGAGAAGCGGCGGCCACTACCCTAATCCTCTGAAAGGTGCACTCTGCAACCAAAGGCGACTCCACCTCCACTCGCTGGAGTCTGCCCTCATCCTGAATCTCATAGTAGAGGCAACTGCCATCCTCAGTGCAAGCTCTAACAGCAATCAGGATCTCCAACTGTGTAAAGGCTCCCATCCACCGTGGGGTCACTGGCTCGAGAGGCGTGAACCACTCCTCTGTGAGTGCCTCCTGAATATCATCTCTCATAATCAACCCCCCTCTGAAGTGACTCAGCCTCTCCACCTGGATCTCCTCTGGGAGACTGCAAAAGGCCTGCCAGTCTCCAAAACTACGAGCTGGGCCTGCCGCTAGAGGCCCCCAGGCTAAACGAGGCCGAGAACCCAGCATATGACCCTGCTCTGTGCGAACCGCTGGGCTCCAGATGAGCGGCTGTCTCGCCCGCTCCTCAACACAAGAAGGTCGCTGAGAGAGCCCCGGTCTCAGCAGCTCCCAAGCTCTCAGGATACTCAAAGCAAATCTATCCTCCCATCCTCTACTGAGGCCTGTCCTCCTCATCTCTATGAAGATCCAGCGAATCTCTGGTGCCCAAGTGCCCCCTGCTGGGGGCGCCCGAGCCTGCAGCCGCTGCAAGAGGAGCTCTTTCCAAGGCTCTGTGCCTGGAAGCAGCCCCCGAACAATAAGCTTCCCCAATAAGGCTCGGCTCTGATCGACTGGATCTATAATGCCCAAACCTCCCTGAGCCAGCGGAAGTGTAATAACTGCCCATGCAACCTTTGCCCGAGCTGGCTGACCGTCCTGCCCAGACCACAGAAAGTTCCTGATCAGCCTCTGTACCTGGCTGATGCAAGAGCTCGAGAAGATCCAGCAAGACGTAATGTACCACATGGTCGCTAACAGCACCTGATTTGCCACCACCACCCTCCCACCCAAGGATAGTCGAGCTGTACTCCAATACAAAAGCTTCTTCCGAATGCTCAGAAGAAGCGGGGCAATCTGCTGCTCAGGTGACAAATCTAGGCCAATCTGGCATCCCAAATACCGCACTGCTGTGCCTGGAGGAATCCATCTAAAACCGGGGTCCGGGCTCCATGCCGGAGTGGGAGCACTACTGATCCAAAAGGCCACTGTCTTGCGCCAATTGATCAATGCTCCCGAAGCTGCACTAAAAACCTGGAGCGACTAGATTGGCCTCTTGGCCATGCAAAAATAAGCCCGTGTCGTCTGCAAACTCAGCATCAAGCAAGTCCTCCCCCCGGACTGGGAGCTGAAGTCCTCTCAGACCAACCTCCTCTGCCGTCAAATACATGCTCATAGCCTCCGCAAAGAAGAGAAAAAGAAAGGGGGCGAGGGGACACCCCTGTCGGACTGATCTGGTCAGCTCAAAACTCGGCCCCCGTCCTCCTGCAATCAACACCTGGCTGCGAGCTGTGGAATACAGAGCTGCCACCCCTCTGATCCATCCTGGCTCAAAGCCCAGGCGAAGCATAGTGCCCTCTAAGAAACCCCAATCAACTCTATCGTATGCCTTCTCAAAATCGAGAAGCATCACGACCAAGTCCTCGCCAAGAAATCTAGCTCTGGCCGTCGCCTCCCAGAAAGTAAAGATGTTGTCAAGGATACTGCGCTCCTTGACAAATCCTGTCTGAGTAGCATGAATCAACTCCCCCAGGAAGGGCTGGATCCTCAAACTCAAGGCCTTTGCTAAGACCTTGTAGACAGTATTGAGGATCGTAATAGGCCTCCAATGCCGAATATCATCTGATACTCCCTCCCCCTTGGGGATAAGATAAATCAAGCCCTCTGAAAAGCTCTGCGGCATCACCCCAGTGTCCAAAACATGCTGAAAGCCCCGGCGGAGGCCTGGCCCCAAAAGGTCCCAATAGCGCATAAAAAAGGCCGGCGTCAGTCCGTCCTCCCCTGGGCAACTATGTCGCGGCAGGACCCTCAAGGCCTCGGCAAGCTCAATCTCTGAAAGAGGCGCACCAAGAACTGAACGCATACGATCTGTGACCCTCCTCTGCACATGGGCCCACACAGTCTGTGTTTGAAAGTTAAGAATTAAAGAAGTTACTTCATTCATTAACTTTCAAACACAGTCAGTTAATGAATTAAGTGTGTTTGAAAGCAAAGAATTAAAGAAGTTACTTCATTTGTTTCACGATGTTTTCCCTAAGGAGCTGCCATCGGGTTTACCACCCGAAAGGGCACTTGATCATCGTATTGATCTCGTCTCTGGTGCTCAACCTATTAGCATTCCACTAATACAGGATGAGCCAGGCTGAGGAAGATGAGTTGGCTAAACAACTCGCAGACTATTTGAGGATGGGCCAGATCCGTCTAAGTAAATCACCTTGGGATACGCCTATGTTACTTGGGAGAAAGAAGGATAACACCTCGCAAATGTGTATAGATTACAAGAGACTGAACAAAGTGACAATCAAGAACCGCTATCCTCTCCCTCGATCAGATGACCTGATTGACCGTTTAGTAGGAGTGAAGTATTTCACGAAAATAGATTTATGTACTAGCTACCACCAGATACGTATTCATGAAAGGCACGTTGAAAGAACCGTCTTCCGGACTAAATATGGCCATTACGAGTTTCTCGTATTACCTTTTGGGTTGACCAAAGCTCCAGCCACTTTCCAACAAATGATGAACGATCTTTTTCGTGAACATTTGGGAAAGTTCGTGGTGGTGTTCCGGGATGATATTTTAGCATACACTCGTACTCTCAAGGATCATGTTAGACACCTCACGATCGTCTTGCTTATTTTAAGACAGAATCGACTGTATACTAAATTTAGTAAATATGAGTTTTCATGAAAGAAATCATTTACTTGGGACACAAGATCACAAGAGATGGGTTGAGCATTGACTATGACTGAGTGCAGAGGGTTTTGACTTGGCCGATTCCGCAGACGATGAGACAACTTCATTCTTTTCTCGGTTTTGTTGTTTTTCTTCGAAAATCTGTGCGGGAGTTCTCTCAGCTCACACTACCAATGACCGACTTGTTAAAAGGTCATGGACGTAAGTCGAATCAGCCTATCACTTGGAATACCGATTTGGATACGGCCTTCAGACTTTTGAAAGATAAAGTCAAGGAAGCACCTACCTTAGCACTGCTTGATCCTAGTCGGCCTTATGTTCTTGAGACCAACACGAGTGACTATGCAATCGGGGCTACTCTATTCCAAGATGGTAGACCTGTTGCTTTCGAGAGTCGAAAGCTAGACGACACTCAATCTTATTGGCCAACCGGCTTTACGCTGTCATTTACACTCTCAAGGTTTGGAGGCATTATCTATATGGCTCCAAGTTTGTGGTATTGACTGATCATCAGTCAATCAAGTATGTGTGTGATGCGGATGATTTGAGAGGACGAAAAGCTACATGGACACACTTAATGCAAGATTTTGATTTTAAGATACGCTATCGCAAGGGGTCCATGAATAGTGTAGCAGATGCGCTTAGTCGGACCAAAGAGGTGAATACTTTGTCGTTCACCGAGATTTTCACTGACTTATTTCAGTCATTGGGAGAGCTTTGCAAGACTGATAGTTATTTTGGTCCATATTGGCAGAGGATCCAGGATGAGAGCTCATTAATTGACCAAGACGTGCTGACTGAACAGCCTACGATTCAGGCTGCGAGAGGCCAGTGGATGATTCGGAATGGTTTACTATTCCGTAATGACAAAATTTGTGTACCGCAGGTCCCGGACATTAGGTCCAAGATTCTTAAGGAGTATCACGGCGCCCCTTCTCTTAGACACCTTGGGATACACAGGACATTGGCTTTAGTGAGACACACTTTCTATTGGCCAAAGATGAAAGAATATATGAAAGATTATCCTCAAGTGTCAGATTTGTCAAGCGAATAAAGCTGAACACTTTATAAAGGCTGGGGTGTTACATCCTTTGCGAAAAGTATTTCCATGGATTTTATTACCGGATTGCCAAGAACACATCAAGGCCATGATTCTATTTGGGTTGTGATAGACCGCTTGACAAAGATGACTAGATTTTTACCTACACAGAAGACTGTTACAGCTATGCAATTAGCAAGGCAGTTTATCGAGCAATTGTTTAGACTGTACGGTTTACTGCAGGACCTAGTCAGTGATAGAGACTCTAAGTTTACAAGTGGCTTTTGGAGGCTTGTTTTTGAGAAGTTGGAAACAACTTTGAATCTGAGTTCCTCAAATCATTCTCAATCTGATGGCCAAACTGAAAGAGTGAATCAGACCTTGGAGGACATGCTTCGTGCCTATGTCTCCAAACGACAAGATTCATGGGAGGATTATATTCCTATGTTAGAATTTGCATACAACAGTACTAAGCATACGAGTACTGGTTTTAGTCCTTTTATGCTTATGTACGGATTTCAACCTAGATCACCTGTTACCGTGGGATTTTCAAGACTTTAGCATGATGCAGCACGAACTTTTTTGCAAGACATGCAAGAAATGTTACAAGTTACGAAGGAATCTATTAGAAGCGCTCAAGACAGAGACAACTTTTATTCTAATAGGCATCGTTCACCGAGAGAGTTCTCTAAAGGATTTTGAAAGATTCCGAGACTTTACGGATGGACCGATCTCCGAAATTATCCCCTAGATACTACGGACCATTTCGGGTTAAACACCTAATTGGTTCAGTTGCATATGAGTTGGACTTGCCTTCTCATGTGAAAATTCACCCCGTATTTCATGTCAATAGACTGAAGGAAGTACTGGGTAGAGCAAACCAGCTAGTTACTCCTCAAGAAATCATAGATGTCAAGGATATGACATTTGTGTCACACGAACCAAAAAAGATTCTTGGATTTCGTGAAAGACGATTGCAGCATATACTACTCACGGAATACAAGATCAAGTGGAAGAATCGTGTTGAGGAGGACGCTACATGGGAGACATTGACTACCCTTCAGTATTGAGCTCAAGAGTCAGCACTTAGAGGAAGGGGAGTATGTCATGTGCACAGAGTGTATCTACCGTGTGCAGCACGCGCACAAGACTAGCTTCGAGGCTTGAGGTAGCTTGGAGCTAGGCAGGAAGATTGGCGAGCTGAGCTAGGGATGGACTGACGGGTGGACACCCATGTGTGGACGTCCGATGATTGGCCAAGAGCCTAAAAAAGGGTGGCCAAGGTCAGTCAGTTAGTCAGAGTCTCGCAAGGCTATGCGAGAGCACTGCGACGGCCAGGAGCCTAGATCTAGTGCAGACGTGCACCTATTGTATGCAGCCGAGGCCGGTAACAGTCTCAAGGCCTGTGAGGGTAGCTCCATGGCGATATGGGACGTCATGGGGTAGAGATTGGTCAGTACGTCTAGCTAGTTAGCTCAGCTCATGGCTCGGTGGGGACAGTCGAGACTTGTGGGCTTTTCCCACGGTTGTCGTGGTTGGGTGGTGAGTCAGGCTTGCACCCCCTTCATAGTTTATGGCTTTGTTTTGCAAGTTTGCTTTACGAGGAGACCCTTGGGGATTTGACAATTACTCTACCCTACTTTGAAACTACTTTTCTGTGCAAGTGGTGGAGCCTTGATTCAGCAAAATTGCAATATCCAGAAGCCTCAATCTTCACGATTCAGGCCTCAATCTGATTGCATGAAATTTGTGCTCTTCCTGTGTAGTCCTAATTACCAAACATGAACTCAACACCGATCACACATTCACAATCTGGATAAATGTGGCATACCAAAATTATAATTGAAAGGTTCAATTAGACAAATCATTCCCTACAGTTCGAGGTGTTAAAGGATAGACTTGGGGGTTTTGGATGGCGGGTGGGTTGCGGGGGGTCGTTTGGGAATTAAAGCTTCATAGGTTACGACATTAACATAAGGGTCAGTGGAGAAGCTTATTGTCGACTGTCTTAAGTTTTCTTAAGGTGCCCAACAAGTGCTAACCATCTTAGAGTAGTCCTGCACTTATTTTGAATATTTCAAATTCTCATAAAAATGATCATCTTGTTGATCTCCAGAGCTTCTCTGTGAGACTTGAGTGCACCTTAACACAAAAAAGCATCTTCTATACACACATTAAACCTGAAATATTTTCAACTCTTCAATATTTGAACTTGAAATTAAGACACCTGGCTCACTTGCCAGCCCTGGTGTGACAAATTCATGCCAAACTAGGCACCAGATATGCTTGTGGATTGCTTTGGCAGGATGTCCATCCAATTTAAGACTCTAAAGAGAGATGGAAAAAAAGTATATAAGACTCGTGAAGAAAGTGAGCTTCATCCTAATATCTTGACAAGCATTTCCAACTTCGCAAGTGTCTATCAAACACATAATCTTGCCACCTCAACTGCAAGATTAGTAAACCTTTTAATAGCTTAGATGGTTAGTATAATATTCTACAATTTCAAAGCATCGGCATAGATTTTAACTTGATAACACCTTGAATGCACAAGCCTTCGTTATCATAAGAATGAGAAAGCCAATCACAAGCCATGTATTTGGGCATTTTCCATTTGTGGGCAAGCTTTGGAAGGCACCAAAACACCCAAGCACTGTGCCTAGGTCCCCTAGACACAATGTACAAGGTTTGAGAATAAAGGATTATCCAACACAAAGGTTATGGGCAACCTGAAGCCATTGTGACGGTATCTGGGACAGGACTCTAAACAAGAGGATGGACATGCAAAACTTTGTCCAAGCAAAAAACAACCCCGGCCAACCCCTGTATTTTGGGGAAGGATGCACATGTGAAAATAGGCTCCAAAAGGGACATTTTATGGTGGGCCCGTCACTTATAAAAGAAGTGGACAATTTAATAAATCAGCAGCCCCTGTTTCTTCAGGATTCACGTTTATCTTAAAAAGCATGGACATGGGCGCCCCGTTTTTCATGAGCTTCACCCTCATTGCCAGACAGTACCTCGACCATTTTTTAAGCATGCTTTGGGCACACCAATATGTGGGCACCCTTGCATGGTGATGAGACCAGGAAGCCTGCCTCTATAGCTCCTGTACTGGTCCTCACCACTGTTACCCACTCCTCTGAGGGCACCACAACTAGGCAAAAATCCCTACTAAGACTCACCTCTCCCAAACTCCAAGATCTAATCCCAGACACTACTCTACCCAGAATCCACAAAAAACGGCAAGAAATCCCCAGTTTTGGGCCCTGCTGTTGGCACCCTTCCCAAAACCCAAATAACCCAGCCTCCTGGTGGAAGCAAGTACAAGGTGGGGGCTTCTGCCCTGTACCAATTTCACCCCAAAATCCCTTCCCAGCTGTGCACAGTTGTTACCAGAAAACAGCTCCAAACAAGGTTGCACACAGCCCAAATAGTAGAAAACAGCCTGCAACCCCTGTTTCTAGCCAGCTGGCAGCCCAACTCCTCAACTCCAAAACCTTCCAAATCACAGTATGATGTAGACCCAGGTACCCTCTACAGGCAGATGTCTTCACCTCTCAGAAAAAACACCATATGTGCACACAGCAGCCAGCTGAAGTCATCCCCTGACAAGGATTGAGACAGGCCAAAAAACACTAGGAAACTTTTTAACCCAACTGTAGCCTCTCCCCCCGAACTCCAAACCCAAAGCAACTCTCACAGACTTCAAGTACATGTATTGCTCCTGCCTACAGACACAAGGTCCACTTCCCAAACCCCCAATACATCTAGCTTCAGCCTTCTTGAAGATGGCAGCATGCTGTGTGACAGCTCCCTACAGGAGGCCTGGAGATCGGAAGACAATATACACATATTTAGAACACTTAATTAAACTGTTATTAAACAATGGAAACAACATCAACAACACAAATACTGGAAATACTGAAAATACAAATGACACCAGCACTGGGGCCGGCTAGCCCCCCCCTCAATACTTTTTGTATTTCTTGGAGTATTTATATTTGTACAAGTGTCACGGGCCTGTCAGGCCAGATTTCTCCACAAGGAAGTGAAAACAACCAAATAATTCTGCTTCAAGTCGATGAAGAGGTGTTGGTCGGAGTAACCCCAAATCACAGGCTCATTCCCACCTTCATTGGGTGGACACCTGCCTTTCACTGGTCTTCCGGGACCGTGCACCAACAGGCACGCCCGTACTAACGCAGGCCAAGGGATACACCGCAGAGGGAACGTGGCCTGGTTCTCCCCAATAAGCTTTGCTCCCAAATTCCCTGGTGAGTCTAACCTTCACTGGCTTTCAGAAGCTCTAAGAGCGCGGTTAACAACACCACACAGGGAAATATACTAGCCACACCAGGAAGAATTTCCTGAACATGGTCAGCATATACATGCCATGCTCCTGCACTACACAACTTAAAGCATTTTCTAAATTTACATTAGCAAATTTCAGATGTATACAAATGATAAAAAAATATGAGAGCACATGGTACGGTGAGTACAATACGGTGAGTACAATCTGGATACAACCGGTACAATTTGTAGCAGCTACAATCAAGCACATCAGGTACTTCACACGTGTGCAAGTACAACCAGCCAGGTACTATGCAGGTACCTGCACTTGCAGCAAGTACAACAGATACACAAGGGCAACCAGCAGGTACAACAGGTACACAAGGGCAGCCAGCAGGTACAGCAACTACACAAGGGCAGCCAGCAGGCGGGTACAGCAACTGGTACAAGCGTGGTACAGTCGGGTACAGCAGCTGGTACAAGCGTGGTACAGTCAGATACAACAACTGGTACAAGCGTGGGCAGCAGCAGTCGGGTACAACAGCTGCACATACCACGGGCGATGGAGAGAAAAGACTACATGCGATGGAGAGAGAAAACCCACCAACCTCACACGTGGGCAGTTTCCAATAATGTTCCATGCAAAAGGCTTATCAAAGGTTATAATACCTTAATACATAATTAACACTTATGGGCACCCACACTAGAAAGTAAATGTCCAGCCCAAATTTAAATGTGTGTGAACACATTAGCTTATAAAAAATTAAGGATTTTACCTTTTAAAAAGGGAATAATGAAAATACTTACCACCTATTCACACGCCACACCACCAAGTCAGCAAACAGCATTCCACGGTACACGGGGGGCGTCCCCGTCCAGTGTACTGGCACGGCATAACAGGCAGACACACGCAAACAAGTCATGCAAAAACAAATTTATGTATGCAGACATAAATGCATGTGCACAAATAGTGGACGAAATCTCCCTTTCATGAAACTTGTACAAGAGGTTCCTGTCAAGCACAAAACGGGCGCGACAAATATAAATAAATATGTCCTAGTCTTCCTATGGAGTGACAGTCTCATAGGTAAGACACCATCCTGGCCATACACGGGTAGCACCAACAGGCTCCCGTCCATACAGCACGAAGCAAATCACGCACGGGTGACACGAAACTGGTTCCCATCCATGTGACGCAGCACTGGTCGCACACGGGTGGCACTGATCTGGCTCCCGTCCATGTGACACCATAAAACTGGCCCTTTCACATGGAACACTGGCCTTGCCCCATGTGAACATGGCACAAATCTGGCCGTGTACTATGGAGTGACAATCCCATAGAAGTGGCTCCAGAAAAGGCATCAGCAAAACAATCTTTATATGCATGAAGAAAATTCAGCCGATCCTTAGTCAAAACATCCACATTTTGATGATTTGGTTCAATGCTATCACGAACAAAAACCAAGTACGCAGAAAGACTCTTTTTCATTGCTTTATTAATCTGGATGTGAGATGCAAGTGGGATAGAATCCCCTTCCTTGCCAGCATCAATAACATGCATGCGGCCTCTATGCATAAAGAAAATCCTGTTTGTCTTATATTCTTTGCGGGGCTCAAGCCCATGATGCCATGGCTTGCCAAGTAATACATCGCATCCATTAAGTGGTGCAACCAAGAAACGCTCATGATCAAGGTAACCCTGGATATGTATGCGCAACTTCCCAATAAGTGGGGTAACCTGCACCTCTTTACCAACAAAGGTAGCTTCTGCTTCAATTTGAGGCCCCATGTCCTCAACCTCAATACCCAAGGCGGCTGCCATCTGAATAGAGATGAAGTTATCTGTTGCACAATCATCAAACATAAATAGAGCGGGCTGATCCTTGATTTGACCCCATGCTTTGCATACCATCCTCTCTTTTCCATCATGCTTTGTGTTTTCCTCCACATCGGGAACTGCATGCACATTTGCCTTGGTTTGTTTGTCATCATGTTTTGGTTTGCGGTTAGGGCATTGTCTAAACATATGCTCTTTGCTGCCACAAGAAAAGCATTTCATTGCTCCCTTTGCTCGGGGGTCAAGCCAAATTTGTTCTTCTTTGGCCCATGATCCTTGGATGAGGTATTTTCAGCTTTACCTCCCTTCTGGATCTCCCGGAAGCTCTTTTTAGGTGGTTGTCCACCTTTTTGCAGGTTTGGGACAGCCTTCTCTTTGCCCTTAGAACCCCCTTGATCTTGCTTAATTTTGAGCACCAATTGCTCCGTAGCAAGAGCAAAGGCTATAAGTTGTTGCAGAGTGTTTTGGGTGCAATTCAATGCCCGAACGATAAGCTGGTTGCAATCCAGAGCGAAACTTCCTCTTTCTTTCATCCTCGGAGATTTGCATAAAGGGAGTTACCTCAAGCAACACTTTCCAAAACTTATTGATATACTGTTGCACACTTTCATGTTCTTTTTGCTGAAGTCTATCCCACTTTTGGGTGAGAGTTTGCTCCGCATTAGGAGGCAAGAATTGGGCATAAAATCTGTCCTTAAACTCTTTCCAAGTGCAAATGGAGTCTTTGGTGGTCTTTTCAGTGATCCACCAATGCGCAGCTGTCCCCTTTAAGAACATGCTTGCATGACGAATTTTGGACTTCTCAATGAAGTCCTCATCACTAAAAGCAATATCAAACTGTGCTACAAAAGCTAGCAACTTAGAGGCATCATACTCTCCATGAAAGGCATCAAATTTCACGGACTTGTCCCCTGCCTTGAACTCCTTGAACTTCTTGGGATGTGGTACATGTTCTTCTCTTTTTCTCTTCCCCTTATCCAACGGGGCAGCTCTCTCTGCATGAGCTTCGAGAGCAATGATAGGTGTTCCACTAGACAAAGTGACATGGGTCTTTGATTCTAGTGGCCCCACTACATGTGACCTCACTGAAAGATGTCTTGTCTCGCCACGAGACAACTCAATAGGCAAGGTCTTTTGGCTTGCATGCCGACCACTGTCCCCATGATGTACATACCTAGAATCCAAATGGCCTTCAGCATGCATAAATCTGTTTCCTCCTGTGCCCTGAGGAGTGGATGCATGGCGAGAGGTGACCGATACTTCTTCTTTATGCAAATATGATCTCAACCTTTGAGAGGCTGGGTCTCCATGCTGCAAACGGAGTGGATTCTTGAACATAAGTTGTCCATCCTCTCCCTCTCAAAGGTCACCCTTGCGGATAAGATAAGAGAGTGAAAGCTTCCTTGGCTTCTTACCCACTTCTCGAGCCATAGACTCAAAAGTCATGTCCACCATAGCATCAACTTTCTTGGCTTCTATGACACTTTGTACATGGGGGTCCTCATGCAAGAATTTTAGCTCTTGCTCTTTTGCCTGCAAGAGCCTCTTCATGTGCTCCAACTCAGTCCTCAATGCATTGGGCTCTTCCTCGTGCATAGGTTCTTTACCACGTGATGGTTGTCCCATGTATGCACTGTCATAAACTCTCTCGGGAGGCTTATGCCTTCCATGCAATGCATCACAATCCCGTGAAGCACTTGATTGGCCCCTCGAATTCGGCACTTCCAATGGGTTGCCGCTGTCCATTGAATTAAGTGTTCGTGCTTGCTTCCGATCTCAAAACTCCGTGTCTCCTCTTGAGAAAGAGAGACGACCGGGCTCTAATACCAATGTGATCGCTCCCTACAGGAGGCCTGGAGATAGGAAGACAATATACACATATTTAGAACACTTAATTTAACTGTTATTAAACAATGGAAACAACATCAGTAACACAAATACTGGAAATACTGAAAATACAAATGACACCAGCACTAGGGCCGGAAAGAGTCAGCCCTCCCCTCAATACTTTTTGTATTTCTTGGAGTATTTATATTTGTACAAGTGTCACAGGCCTGTCAGGCCAGATTTCTCCACAAGGGAGTGAAAACAACCAAATAAAACTGCTTCAAGTCGATGAAGAGATGTTGGTCAGTACACAAGGGCAAACAGCAGGTACACAAGGACAGCCAGTAGGTACAACAAGTACACAAGGGGAGCCAACAAGTACAGCAAGTACACAAGGGCAACGGGCAGGCGGGTACAACAGGTACACAAGGGCAGCCAACATGTACAGCAAGTACACAAGGGCAGCCAGCAGCCAGGTACAGCAGCCAGGTACATATGTGGGCAGCAGGCCGATACAACAGCTGGTACAAGCATGGTACAGTCGGGTACAGCTGCTGGTACAAGCGTGGGCAGCAGTTGGGTACAGCAGCAGCACATACCACAGGCGATGGAGAGGAAAGACTGCAGGTGATGGAGAGAGAAAACCCACCAACCTCACACGTGGGCAGTTTCCAATAATGTTCCATGCAAAAGGCTTATCAAAGGTTATAATACCTTAATACATAATTAACACTTATGGGCACCCACACTAGAAAGTAAATGTCCAGCCCAAATTTAAATGTGTGAACACATTAGCTTATAAAAAATCAAGGTTTACTCTAGTTTATGGATTTTACCTTTTAAAAAGGGAAAAATAACAATACTTACCACCTGTTCACACGCCACACCACCAAGTCAGCAAACAGCATTCCACGGTACATTGGGGGCGTCCCCATCCAGTGTACTAGCACGGCATAATAGGCAGACATACGCAAACAAGTCATGCAAAAACAAATTTATGCATGCAGACATAAATGCATGTGCACAAATAGTGGACGGAATCTCCCTTCCATGATACTTGTACAAGAGGTTCCTGTACGGCACGAAACTGGCGCAACAAATATAAATAAATGTCCTAGTCTTCCTATGGAGTGACAGTCCCATAGACAAGACACCATCCTGGCCATACACGGGTGGCACCAACAGGCTCCCATCCATACAGCACAAAGCAAATCACACACGGGTGACACGAAACTGGTTCCTGTCCATGTGACGCAGCTGCAGGGCACCATGTAGCAACCCCAAACAATCCTTCAACAAAGCTACAAGTTTCCCAAAGATCAAAAATCACAAACTCCTATGCAAGCATCAAGTACAAGCCCAAGGCTGCCACAGACACCAAGATCCTCCCCAGAACCTCCATAGAGATGATACAACAGCCCTGAGAAAGTGGGTAGCTGGCTGTGTTTTCCAATGAAAAAAAAGCTTGAAAGGTTACAAGCACCAGATGGAGAAGGTGCCTTCTGCAAACTGCAAACCCTGGATTCTCTCACACACTCTCAGGCATGAAACTTAGAGCAAGATATAGAATAATAGAGATGCATTAGAGATAGAACAATAGGGAAACAGGAGAGCAAAAGACACACCAAAAACACTGTTTTCTTCTGCCAAACCTCTTATTACAGTATGGACCTTCAGAATTCTCTCCCCCCCCAGCATACTGCCTCAGGCTCTCTTCGTTAGGTACAAGGCGGGCGAACCATGCAGAAAAAACCCAGTGACAGTTGGTGATTCACGTAGTTCAGACTGACTGGCAGCCTCAGGCTTGTTACACTAAATTTCGCAAGTTGGTTATACTAAATTTGGCAAGTTTTGATTACCTTAGATGGGGCCACTCAGGACCATTTATTGTATGTGGCTATAATCCTGGCTTATGGTTTCTTCTGATTGCTGAGTGTTGGGCAGGCACTTGTCCTGGGCATCAGGGCCTGGACACTAAAAAAACCCATCACATGGCTCCTGGATTTCTTTAGAAAGTGGTCGGCCAGCCTTCATGCTCACCTCCGGTCATGTCATGTGCATGCACATGGACATGCTTAATCCCATGCTAATCCCTGATTTGCAGCAGATAAACATTAGGTTTAGGGCACTAGCCAGGCTCAGACAGTCTCGGGAAAGGCTTAGTGTGGACTCAGATAAAGTCGGCCAAGCTTTTGGAGAGGTTTACCTCAGGTCAGTGGTGATTATATGGGTTTTATGTCCACTGAAGCTGGCCGACAACAATCAGCCCGTTGATTAAATGTGCCAAGAGCCTATAAAAGGCATTGTCTTGTTCATTGCAGATTCTCTCTCTGCTCTTGGAGTTAGGTGTAGGTTTAGGCTTTTGTTATCTTTTTGGGAAGGCCAAAGGCCACAGAATATTGTATCCTTTTCGTACCATATGAATATGTTGAATACACAGCCATCTCTCTCTATATATATATATATTCTGTGTCTATGCTGATTGTTCTTGCATCAAGTGTTCCTTTGCCTGCTTAGGGCTGAAAGAAGACTACCCAGAGCTTCCGCATGTTACATTGGTATCACAGCATCAGACTCAGCTATGCTAAGTGCTGTTGGTGTCCCAGAAAAAGTGCACAGGTCCAAGGAGAAAAACTCAGCATGTGTCAAGACCCCCAGAAGCTAGTTGGTGTAAGGCAAACCCAAGAGGAGAGTTTCATGAGAGTTGGTAGCCAGTTGGGGCTGCCCCGGAAAGCTTTTATGGAGCAACTCCAAGGGATGAAGTTCATCCAAGGGGTGGAGCCAAGGATACTAGGATCAGTTTCAAGAAGAAGGATTCATGTTTGTGTTCAGGGCCAGGGCAAGAAGGCAAGAGGACAAAGTGGAACAGATGCACAGATCTCTACATCAGATTTGGACTGGATTCAGAGACCTAAGGCAAGGTTTTCAGTGAGAGGGTTGCCAAGGAGGAAGGACGACAAGTATGGGAGACATATGTGGAGACAAGGGATGATGACGGTCATCCAAGGTCAAAGGTTGGAATCCCTTCATCCAGTTTAGTAGAAGGGGATGTCATGTGCATGAACATGGACATGCTTAATCCCAAGCTAATCCCTAATTTGCAGCAAATAAACATTAGGGTTAGGGCACTAGCCAAGGTTAGACAGACTCAGGAAAGGCTTAGTGTGGACTCAGATAAAGTTGGCTAGGCTTTTGCAGAGGTTTACCTCAGGTCAGTGGTGATTATATGGGTTTTATGTCCATTGAAGCTGGCCGACAGCAATCGGTCAGTTGATTGAATGTGCCAAGAGCCTATGTCTTGTTCATTGTAGATTATTTCTCTCCACTTAGAGTTAGGTCTAGGTTTAGGCTCTGGTCCATGTATGCACCTCTGGCCCAACCATATAATGCAAAATACCTGTTATACCCAATTCTCAATACACCTACAAGTTCATGTAGCAGGTTATGGTCAAACTATCTACAGTTTGAAGTTTTTGCAGGAGTTTGAACCAAAAGAAGGCATAGGTCTAAGTGGAATACCTTCAAATCACCTGGATCTCCATCTATTACAGGTTCCCCATCTTCATAAAACACCACCTCCTGCATGGACCATTGAGAGTCAAAAGTTTTAAACTGAGTATGAATATGAAAAGGTCTGGCTGTTGGCAGCATGCTTGTTTCCAAACCTAGCAGGAGGACAAATAAAAGAATGAACAGAGAATCTTACATGTCCAACTGGCATGCCCTTTTCTATGTCCAATGTGACATGGTAGCCTTCCCGCTCAAATTTAACATTTGGACATTTCTCACAAACCTGAGACAACAACAAGGGAAACCTCATGCTAGTTTTAGTTTGACAAATTAATAACGCTCCCCACAAGGATCAACAATTTCAAACTGTGCATAGCTCTTTGCAAACCATTCATTCAAATTACCTGCTGAGTAAACTGCTGGAACATGCCAGGGCCTATCTGCTTGTGGAAAACTTCATTCTTACAATTGCAATCACGTTTACCTGGTGCAGGCTTTAAAACATTTTTCTCTCTCCAAATCTGCTAGAAAATTCATCTGATCTCAGCAATTGCATTGTTGTGGCAAAGTGCTTGAGAAATTACAAGCAGTAGGAAAACAAAATCACCTTCATTGTGTTTCCAACATAGAGATCCTCCAAGCTCGCAAAAATTTCCACCACAACATCATCTCCTTTGGGGGTCTTTTCTTCCTCTTCTTCATCCCCCATGCCACCACCAAAGAACCTGTAAAAGAGCCAGCATCCATCATCAGGTATGAAATGAAGAGCAACCAATGATTGTTTTTGATTTGGGGAAACATCAAATGTATTTGAGGCTGGTTATACATAGCGGGCATGCCCATTAGGGACCCATCTTGGCTGCCCACATCAATCTTGGATAAGTTATCTTGCTGTCCAAGCCCCCACCCAAAGAACGGGTTGGGATATGTGTAAGCACTGAAACAAACTTGTAACAGGGAATAGGTTGCACTATTTGCTCTTGTGCCAGATATCCAGAAGATTTCTTTTACCTTGGCGTGTAACACTTTCACTCGTAAGAATAAAGATGAGAGAAATCTTTTTGAAACAAATCAAGATGCCTGGTTGAGAATTCGCACAAACCAACAAAGTCTCCTACCCCTCCCTCTCTCTGTGAAGCTTCAATTCCATACGAAAGTTCTTCAAAAAATGTCCCTATTATATTCCCTCGTATCACACCATCTAGAGTTCAATGGAGGACTGATGTTTATCAAAATCATTATAGGTATCTATACATGTTAGATGGAGCAATCATAACCCCCAAAAAGAGTAGAATCTGGTCTAAGAAAGACCCTGTTTACACCACAGAAGCAGGAAAAGTGACAAAACGGCTCTGTTTGGAGCGGAAACGTTGAAAAGGCTGCTCACATGACAGAAACGTGTTTCCTTGCGAGAAACGTTTCAGCATCTTCGAAACGGTGGCTGGGAGCTTTGCAAAACGTTTCCACCCCGTTTCGCTGGCTAGAGTTCCATGGAGGACTAATATTTATGAGAATCATCATAGGTATCTATATATGTTAGATGGAGCAATACTCATAATCCCCAATAAGAGCAGAATCTGGTCTAAGAAAGACACTGTTTACACAAAAGAAGCAGGAAATGTGACAAAACCGCTCTATTTGGAGAGGAAACGTCGAAACCACTGCTCGCATGACCGAAACGCATTTCCTGTAGGAAAAGTTTCAACATCTTCGAAACAGCAACTGGGAGCTTCACGAAAAAAGTTTCTGTCCCGTTTTTCAAAGCTAGGTGTATTCGCGGGATACGGGCACCATTTATAGTCTTTTTACTAAGGTGTTTTTGTTAAATATTAATAGTGATTAATGTGGGAATAAACAAGTGCTAGGTGGTTGAGTAAACTAGCATTGAATGTAGGCCTTAAATAAAGTGGTTCCAATGTGTGTGAACAACTGCTAGTATGTATAAGTCTCTTGTGTGGGAATAACCTCTTAAAAGGCATATGTGGTGGCATCATATTTGGCATGTGCTGGCATCATACTTAGCATATGCGGTGGCATCATATTTAGCATATGCTTTAGAATACGTAATGGGGTCTCTCCTATAAAAAGGACCTATGTCTATAATGAATTTATCCTTTCCACTACATCTTGTACTTCCTCATCCCTTTAAGATTGTGCTAAATATCTTGTTGGTCATCATCTCTCTCTCTTCTCCCTACTAGCTGTGTGTTTGCACTCTAGGCATTTGTCAACATTTGGTATCAAAGCCATTGAAGCTCCACACACGGCGCCTATCACCGCTACCACCGCCACCTCAGAGCCCATCGCCGCTACCTCAATGCCGCCTCAAAGCCCGCCGCCGCCAACTAGAGGGGCAGTGCTAGTGCGCAGCCAACCGCAGACGTCAGTGGTCAACCCACACCCGCCAGACAAGTGACGCGACCACAACGCGCACCACCTCAACTAGCACACTACCTCTGATCCGCCTCCACCCAGCTAGTATCGGCATACATGCTCAGAGTAGTGCCACATGTGAACATGGACTAACCAAGGGCACTTTTCTCCCTTTGGGTTTTTCCCCTTGGATATCTCATGTGAAAGGACACCACCACATTTATTGTATTTTGATATTATGGAGTTGACTCTCTAGCTCCACACATTCCAATGCAATCTATTGTGTGAACATCAATCACCATCTCCTATGTGCTACTTGTTGTTGATTCTCTGTGTGTCTGCCTGTGTGGAACCCTAACCCTAACAGTGGTAACAGAGCAAGGTTCTCCCTGCCCCTGTGGCACGCAGGCCATCGTCGCCTCCTCCGCCTAGAGTTCCATTCATCCACGCGACTGCACTTCCAACCGGCAATGCCCGTTCCACGCTCCCCTTCTCCAACCATTTCTTGGCCCCACCCTCCCGCCAGCTCCGTCCACAGCCTCCTAATTCAGCCACCCGAGCCGGCAGTGCTCTCTCCATAGACGGCACAAGTGGGTGGAGCTCCGCCACACATGTGGCTTACGTGGCAAAGGACGGAGACCAACATTTCTTTGCCCCTTTGCGTCTACTGGCAATTGCCCGCCATCGTCATTGCCGTCCGACTCAATCGTCGGTTCTAACTGCAGCAACTCGCATCGTCCCCCGTCTGCACCTCACCTGTCGTTCATCGTCGTTGCCGTTGTCGTCGCCGCCTGCAGCTCCTACGTCGTCGTTTGCAACCCCCCAAAAGCAACCACAGCTGCTACGCCACTCGTTAGTCTAACAACTAATCGTTTACTTCGCCTGTATCAACCTGCAAAAGAACTCTGAACATCCAAACAGTCTTTGCAAAAGCAGATTTGGACACAGATCATTCAAGTACTTGTTTATGGGTTCATTTCATGGGGCTTTTGTGAATTACTTGCTTCATTGCAAAAATCAAGTCAGTGCAGGGCAACATTTTGGTGCATGGTTCAGTGAAATTTGGGGACTTTTCAAAAATTAGTGCTTAATTGCACAGTTGCAGTTATAGGACACAGACAAAATCAGTGCTTAATCGCACAGTTAAAGCTTATTGGTACACAGATCTTTGGGGCTTTTGTGAATTATGTGCAATTGATGCATAAAACAATCCATTGGTGCAAAAATTTGGGGTTTTTCACATTGCAAATTTATGCATTCATTTTTCAAATTTATGCAGTGATTGTGTTGTCAAGACACTACAAACTTTATATGCAACCTTCTATTTGGGGCAAAATATTTGCATAGGACCTTGTGGTTGCCTTGCATTGCATTCTAGTGCGTTGGGATTTTGCTTGCAGGTGTTTTTTACAGCATATTTGGTTGCACGTGTTTGCATATCTCTTGGTAAAGACATTTCAACAAATGGCTGGGAATACGATCGATATATTCGGGGTTTTGTCCCAAGAGAACAAATTGAATGGCAAGAATTACTCCCTTCGAAATTTCATGGTCCGAAACCTTCTTGTGGCAAAAGGATTATGGGGTTGTGTCAGGTGAAGATGTACGTCCTGTTGACATAGCACCTAACACGCCTGGCCGTGGTGCTCAACAAGCTGCAGTACCTACTCCTCCCTCACAGGAGGGAAGAGATGGGAAACTCGCGATGCCCAAGCGATGGCTTTGATTGCTTTGTCAATAAAGCAATCAATAGCCATAATTAAGCCTAGCACTAAGCATCATAACAAATAGAAAGAATTATTACAACAAAAAAGTAGTTTATAGGGCATGCACTACTAAAGATAGAAAGAATTAACACAATATCAACTGGCTGCAACTTGGACGAAAACTTCACAATGTGAAATTTGCATGTCCCCGCTAATATAGCATAAAGATATACCTAGATGAATCCAGGAACATGCCCAAATTCACCTTTTAATAAAGTGCAATTTATAACCTCATGGTAGTCATCCACAAGACAATAAACCATCAACTCCATCATGCATAGTATGGACTAGATACTACGACATCCCCACTAACGTCATCAGTGCCTAATAGTGGGTGTAGAACTTGTATCAATATATGCTCCCACACACACACCCCCCATGCGCGCGCGCGCACACACACACACACATAAGAGCATACATTCATACAAAGGTTTGTGTACCTGAGTTTATGTCAGAGCTCCGAAGATACAAGGCAAACTCAACCATAATTAAGCCCACACTAAGAATCATAACAAATAGAAAGAATTATTACAACAAAAAGGTAGTTAATAGGCATGCACCACTAAAGCGAGAAAGAATTAACACAATATCAACTGGTTGCAACTTGAACGAAAACTTCACAATGTAAAATTTGCATGTCCGCTAATATAGCATAAACATATACCTAGATGAATCCAAGAACATACCCAAATTCACCTTATAAGAAAGTGCAATTTATAACCTCATGGTGGTCATCCACAAGAAAATAAACCATCAACTCCATCATGCATAGTATGGACTAGATACTACGACATCCCACTAACGTCATCAATGCCGTATCGTGGGTGTAGAACTTGGTATCAATATATGCTCCCACACACCACGCGCACACACACATATAAGAGCATACATTCATACAAAGGTCTATGTACTGAGTTTTTGTCATAGCTCTGGAGATACAAGGCAAACTCAGCCATAATGAAGCCTAGCACTAAGGATCATAACAAATAGAAAGAATTATTACAACAAAAAGGTAGTTGATAGGGCATATGTACCACTAAAGATAGAAAGAATTAACACAATATCAACTAGTTGCAACTTGGACGAAAACTTCACAATGTGAAATTTGCATGTCCGCTAATATAGCATAAAGATATACCTAGACGAATCCAGGAATATGCCCAAATTCACCTTATAAAAAAGTGCAATTTATAACCTCATGGTAGTCATCCACAAGACAATAAACCATCAACTCTATCATGCATAGTATGGACTAGATACTACGACATCCCCACTAACGTCAAGTGCCCAATAGTGGGTGTAGAACTTGGTATCAATATATGCTCCCACACAACCCCCCTCCCCCCCCCCTTACACGCGCACACGCATACACGTAAGAGCATACATTCATACAAAGGTCTATGTCATAGTCACAAGGGATGGTGGATGGTGACAGGGGACGCGGACAAGAACGGGACGAGGGACAGCCATAAGTAGGGAATGGGGACGGGAAGGGGAACGGCACTTAAAAAATACTTTTTCTTTAAGTTTTCCTACTCTAAACTTATTCTACTTTGGAAGTACATCAAAATGAGCACAAATTTACACTAAAATAGTAAGCTTTTGAGTCATTATTAAAATACGCCAATCAAAGAGTGAAGGCGTTGACGGTTGATTGTATTAAGTAGATACAAAATGAGTCATGACTCAAGAGTCAGGACTAAGCCTTAAGGAGGCACAATACATGGAAGGACAAAAAACTTAAAAAGGCTAAAGCATGGAAAGACTCAAAAATGCTAATGACTAGAGCTCAGCAGTAAGGCCCATGAATCATGATCCATGAATGATCATCCACATGAAGTGCTCGCCACATGGTCATGGGTAGCTTGTGCCAACATCAAGCTCATCCTCACTCTCATCCTCACTGGCATGATGCTGCTACACCTCAATCTCTTGTTGCTCATCTTATTGACTCATCTCCCACTGGGTGAAGGGATCTACCTTCTTGGTCACGTTCTTGCAAAGCATTCGCAAGTTCTCACTGACGAAGACAAGGTCATTGGCACGCTCTACCCCGAGTCGGTTCCTCTTCCTAGAGGCAATGTGGCTTAGGAGTTCCAAAGTTGCTCCAAGCAAGAGGAGCTAACGGCTTGGCTAAGTATGCGAATGGCCAGCTACTGTAGCTCCGGTCCATCCGAACCAAAGTCCTCCCACCATAGAGTGGCACCAACTTTAAAGCAGTCGATCTATGCATCATGACAACCATAGGAGCCATGAAATGACCTGTACATGGAAAGCTAATCCCTAATCTTGCGCCTAACCGATGCATCAAGCACAAGACGGTCCAAGATGATCCTCCACCCAACGCTCACCTCCCAGTCGCTCTCATGTTCGTTGCCTTGGAATTCTGGGTCGTCCACATAAGCTGCTACATGTAATGGAGAGAAGTAGGAATTCCACCTGCCTAGACACAAGGCATGGGTCTCCTTGTATTTGTCTTCGTCGGGCACGAAGTCTTTCAACTTCTCTATCATGTGGTCCATGACCTCGTAGACCTTGCCTATGCATGGTTGCATAGCGTCTACAATCCTCAATAGGTGGACTATGGGCCTTCACCATAGCATCCGTGGTCTTCACACTCTCCCACCAAGAGGCGTCATCCACCCGTAACCTACACTCTCAGCTAGTATTTGTACAGGACTCTTGCATGTAGACAAACTCATCGCTAAGGAAAAGCCTCCGCAAAGCACCACTACAATCCTTCAACCGGCCCAACATGAGGAAGTTGTAGGCAAACCAGGTGTCGAAATATTTGAGGAGAGAGAGAGAGAGAGAGAGAGAGGACCTCTTGTTTAACTCATGCCGAAGTCATTGGTGGTTGAGGACACAGGAGACCATGGTGTTGGCCTCCTCAATGAGCGGGCTAAACCATGGCAATGCCCCTATGTCCTTAAGGAGGTTGTTTAGGCAATGAGCCATACAAAAGGACACCGTGACATGTCCATAAATACCTTGGAGGATAGCTCCCGTTGCCCTATTAGGAGGCTTCCCATCCGCAACAAAGCCCACTACATGCTTGGGGCCAATGATCTCCATGGTGGTAGCCCACTCCGCCGCAAGCACATCCGCGCTCTTCCCGATGCCGGATGCATCATGAGATGAGATGAAGTATATCTCTGCGCGGGAATATGCAACCACGCCGTGAATACTCCTCTTGTAGGTGTCACTCCATCCATCCACAATGAGGGAGACTCTGTTCCTCTCCCATTGCCGCTGTGTTGTCGGTCGCTTGCTCTACAATGCACTTCTCCTTCTCGCGCAATGTAGTGCGCAAGCTCTCGGATGAGGGGGGTGTATAGATTGAGCCATACTCCCCAATCTTCTGAACCATGGCCTTGAAGTATTCCGGCCTATTCAAGAAAGCAATTTACTAATGAGAAGGGGACTAGTATGATGAAAACATGAATGATGAATCGGCGATGATCGATCGCACTTACCTAGCCGCTTGAGAGGCAATGTGGTCGTGGAAGAAGCGTGCCACCGCCATATCCACCTCCTCCTTCAACTTGGGGTTCCAATTCTCCCCAAGTGCAGATTGTCGCCGTGGGCTGCGCAAGGGTTGAGAGGCCGTGGAGATGGAGGGTGCCGGCGTGATGGATGGAGCAACATTCTATCTTGATGGTAAAGGTGTTGGCGTGCATGACGCCAATTGGCCCGATCCACCACATGACTCCATCGTAGAGGCTTGAGCTCCTCTCCCCATCGTCGCGGGATCCACGACCACTCATGGTGTCCTTCTTGCCGCTCCGACTGCCTGGTAGACGGCAAGCTTGTCGAGAAGTTCCCGTCTCTTGTCGGGCGTACCATTCGTGCAAAACCACACCTCATGCCCACTCTCATGCAAGAGGTGGGCTCGCACTTTGTCAGTGCCACCCATTCGCCGGTACGAGCAAAGCTTGCATGCCCATGGCCAAGAACCGCCTCCATTAGCAGATGGGGTGTAGTTAACCTCCTCCCACCATGTCCATCCCGTCATCCTTCTACGGGAAGCCCCAGCATGTGAGGAAGATGCCATGGTTGAAGATGGCTTGTCACTTGAAAGTTGATAGCTTGAGAGAGGGAGAGAGACTAGAGACTAGAGTACTTGTGTGAGAGGCTTGGAAGTTGGAAGAGGCTTGAGGGAGAGAGACTAGAGTGCTTGTGTGAGAGGCTTGGAAGTTGGAAGTGGCTTGACTCTTGAGGGAGAGAGACTAGAGTGCTTGTGTGTGGCTTGCCGCTTGAAGCTTGACTCTTGAGCAATGAGCAATGAGACTTGAACCTTGAAGGCTTGAGCCTTGAAGGTGTGTGTGTGTAAGAAGGAAGTGTGTGTGTGAGGAAGTGTGTGTGCTTGTTCTTATATATATAGGCAAGAGGGAGAGGCAAGAGACTTGAAGACTCCAAGGCTTGAGGCTTGAAGGCTTGAAGGCTTGAGTCTTGAGGTTGTGTGTGTGAGGAAGTGTGTGTGTGTGCTTGTTCTTCTATAGATAGGAAAGAGGGAGAGGCAAGAGTCTTGTAGACTCGAAGAGGCAAGGCAAGAGGGCCACTATGGCCCTTGTGGCTCCCAAGACGACATCCCCAACGGCCATAAAACGGTCATAAAAATGACCGTTAGACTGCACAACAAATCATTGCCATCCCCCACAGGCGCCATCCCCGTCCCCCCGTCCCTTGTGAGGGACGCCTCCAGGGGGGACATCCGACGGTCCTTGTCCGTTCCCGTTCTTGGCGCATCCCAAAACGGCGTCCCCACATCCCATCCTCTCGTCCCCTACGTCCCCTGTGACTATGGTCTGTGTACTGAGTTTCTGTCAGAGCTCTGGAGATACAGGGGAGACTCAGCCATAATGAAGCCTAGCATTGAGGATCATAACAAATAGAAAGAATTATTACAACAAAAAGGTAGCTGATAGGACATATGCACCACTAAAGCTAGAAAGAATTAACACAATATCAACTGGCTGCAACTTGGACGAAAACTTCACAATGTGAAATTTGCATGTCCGCTAATATAGCATAAAGATATACCGAGATGAATCCAGGAACATACTACGACATCCCCACTAACGTCATCAGTGCCTAATAGTGGGTGTAGAACTGTTAGAAATCATCTCCTGTCTATTTTTATACACCAGGACCTTTGTTGTGGGTGTGCTCGCCCTTATGAGGTGTTTTCCCATTTTTCCCCACTCTCCATATTTTTCCTTTTTCCCTATTTTTCTGTGGCATGGGAGGCAGTCTAGTAGTGGCAGGAGGGCCTTTGTGCTGGCCAACTGAACCTTCAAGAACCCGACTCAAGACAGCTGGCCGACTGAGTGTGTATGCTGATCGTGGAGGTTCAGGGCCAGTCGGCTGCCTTTAGCACAGGCCGACTGTGTATTTGGGGCCATATAAAATGGCCCCATGGCCCCCATTCCATTTTGTATCATTCTCGGGATCTTCTTGTGTATATAGAGCAGAGTTACATGCCTCTATCTCTCTCTCTCTTGTGCTGTGATTTTCTGCACTGCGTTTTGCTCTTGTGTTCCCAGATCTGGTCAACATCTCCGCTACGTATTCTGACATGGTATCAGAGCCTAGGCTCTAGATAGTTCTTGGGATTTGTGTGAGCAAGAGGGGGACTGTTGTGTTGCTGATTGGTGGACCGTACGGGATTTTTTGGGAAGAGGAGAAGCAAGAGAACGGCGGGCTGATTTGTTGGACAGCCACTTGCAGGTGTTAGTTCTTCTTTGTTCCCACCCACCCACCCTTTTTCAGAGTACATCCCCGCAATGGCAGACCTGTTTGAGATGGCCGAGAGGCATGTGAATATCCCGACACTCCCCACGTTCCCGGTGGACCGTCAGTTGGACGGGAACAACTACGACATATGGAAGGTTATGATGGAATCTGTTCTGGAGTCTTACGACCTCGCTGATTTTGTCGTTGTTGGGGTTCCACGGCCGGAAGTAGAGGAAGGGGAATTACCGTCAATCCGAAAGGACCGGGAGGCTCAGACACAGATGTGGGATCGTGTCAACGCCAGGGTCCGTTCGTTTATCTTTCTCAACTGCACACCGCAAGTAATCAATCATGTAAAGCATATGACGCTGGCCAGAGGTATATGGCAGCATTTGGCCTCTCTTTACAACAGGGTATCGCCCATGAAGAGGATTTCCTTGGAAGTACAGGTGAGGGTTATGAGCCCTGCAAAGTCGTCAACGATGTGGGAGCATATTAACAAGCTGCTGGCTCTTCAGCAGGAAGTTATTCCGACTGGGAAGGAGATATCGTCAGAGGACATGGCCATAATGTTGCTGTCGCACTTGCCCTCTCAGACTCAGCATTTTACTCGTCTTTGATTACCAGTGGTAGGCTCAGCACCATCACGTGGGAGGAGCTTGTGCCCATGGTCTTGGACCACGAGGAGGGTTGTATCTTTTTGTGGTTCGAGTTTCTAGAGGGTTTAGAGGTCTTAGAGGAATTATAGCTAATAAAATATACTCGAGTTGAGTTAGCAGCCAACCATCACCAATTAGCAGTCATATTAAACAATAGTAAGTGGGTTGTTAACAGTGAAGTGTCTTTGGAATCATATCTTTATCAAATTAGGGAAGCTTAAGGGTTAGGAAGATTTGGTGAGGGACATAAAAGAGAAAGTTTGTGATCCAGGTAAGGTTTCTAAGTCCATTGATTCTTCCTCTGAAAGAAAAATTGGTAACATCAGTTAAGACTAGTTGGATAGAAGAAGGTCCGTAGAGCATAAGGGGATCTGATGTAGGCGCTGACAAATGCAGAAGTAAAACGCAGTTATGGTGCAGAAGTAAGCCTGACGTAAGCGCCAAAAACAGCCTGATGTAAGGCTAAGCGCCAAAAACAGCCTGATGCAAGGCTGATGTGAGCCCTGCACAAGGCGGCCTAGACCAGCAGAGGAAAACGCTGATGTGAGCACCTGCTGTAGGCGGCCAAACGGTACCTGATATGGCGATGAAGTGGTACCTGTGTGATTAGGTATACGCAATGCTATATATAGTGAAGGGGGGGTGTTGGTCGGTCGCCATAAAGGTGTAGGCCAGCAGCCAAGAAAAAAAACCCCAAAAATAAACTATAAAATATCCAAAAAGACCCTTTTTAGGGCTAGAGAAAGTGTTGTTTCTTCACAGTTGATAGGGCATATGCACCACTAAAGATAGAAAGAATTAACACAATATCAACTAGCTGCAGCTTGGATGTTTATGAGGCAATGCATCGGATGATTGAAAACATCCACACCATTGAGACGGATCAGGCTCGGCTTTAGGAGCTGAAGGAACTTGATTTTGGCAAACGGAACCAGTACTATCCTCCACTCCTTAGTGCGACATATGTGTTGGACCCTGAGCTTCAACACAAGGAAAGATAGCAACAAACAAATGTTGAGATAGTTCGGGATTGGAGCTCCACACTTCAAAGGTTGATCAACTCTCCAAAAGGTTGATCAACTCTCCTGGGCAACATCGAATTGTGAAGGACCAACTTGCAAGCTATTGATGCAAGGAGGGCATGTTTGGATGAAGCGATGCTCAGCGTGAAAGTAATCTTAAGGCTTCTAAAATTGTATAATACAACGAACATTGCAAATCTCTCTCTACAACTACTACCTAGCCCCAACAACACCTATTTGAATGTATTCATAGCATCTATGTGGCTCTATTGAATGCTCCTCCTTTCGTTTCTTATAAGCATTGGGAATTATGAATGTGATGATGCATATCTCGAGCAAATCAATAAGCCACAAGTTGGTGAGCCTTGATCCTTTCACCACATTTGACCACAGTGTCTCAGGTTGGTGAGCCAAATCAGTAAGCCACAGGTTGGTGAGCCAATTACCCCAACTCTGGTGCTTTCGGCCTATTTCCCACTAAAGAATATGGTAAATTAGCTGGTTGTGCCCCTGTTGCATAAGACTCTCCATGTATTGGAGTGGTGGGGGTCAAAAGAAGTGATCTACAACAATAGGGCTTGGTGCATAAGATAAGACTTAGGTAAAATATTCCCGCACATGACGAGTTATCTTTCTTGAATTTCAAGTTCCATGTTGGTGTTGTAACTTGGTGGAAGGACTATAGAGATGATTCTCCTCATCTCCAAAACTTGGCCATTTGAGCCAAGTTTGCTCTTGCTCGACATTGAAGCGATTGTGGAACACCTTTAGCAACATCCACACAAAGAAGAGAAACCAACTTGGAACTCAAAAAGCATATGATCTCATCTTTAATCATGCAAACTTGCGTATGCTAACAAGGATGAAGAAAGAGTATACCCAGAATTTATACATCGGCTTTCACAAGTCCAAATGAAGATGCTAGTACAGTTCACATTTCAGGAGATTGTGGAGGCGGTAGAGGATGTTGACAAAGAGCCTACAGAGACCCAACAAGATGATCCAACCGATCATGATGACTCAAAAGACTCAAAAAGCATCGGCATTGGAGCGATTGGGAGCACCTTTAGCCACATCCACACAATGAAGAGAAACCGGCTTGGAACTCAAAAAGCAAATAATCTCTTCTTTGTTAATGCAAACTTATGTTTGCTAGCAAGGATGAAGCAAAGAGTATATATATATACCTAGATGAATCCAGGAACATGCCCAAATTCACCTTTTAGGAACATGCATGTTATATACTCATGGTAGTCAACCCACAAGACTATATAACTATCAACTCCATTATGCATAGTATGGACTAACATCCCCACTAACGTCATCATGCCCAATAGTGCGTGTAGAACACTGTATCAAGAGAAGCTCTCACACACGCACTCCACACATACACACATAAGAGCATATATTCACACAAAGGCCTTCGTACTAAGTTTCTGTCAAACCTTCGGAGATGCAGGGTAGACTAAGCCATAATGAAGCCTAGCACTAAGGGAAGTAGCAAATAGAAAGAATTAGTAAAGCAAATAAGTAGTTGATAGGACAAATGCACTGCCAAAGATAGAAAGAATAAGCACAATATCAACTGGCCGCAACTCGGACAAACAATTCACAATGTGAAATCTACATGTCCGTTAATACGGCTGAATTATATACCTAGATGAATCAAGGAACATGCCCAAATTCACCTTTTAGGAACGTGCATGTTATATACTCATGGTAGTCAACCCACAAGACTATATAACTATCAACTCCATTATGCATAGTATGGACTGGATACTACGACATCCCCACTAACGTCATCAGTGCCCAATAGTGGGTGTAGAACTCCATCAGATGACTATATAACTATCAACTCCATCAATATATCCGAGATTTATACATCGGCTTTCACAAGTCCAATGAAGATGTTGGTATAGTTCAAGAGGTTGTGGAGGCGACAAAGAATGTTGACAAAGAGCCTACAAAGGTCCAAGAAGATGTTCCAACTGATCATGATGAGTAAGAAGACTTTGAGGAACAGAAAATGTTCAATTCTGACGGTCACGCTGTAGAATCTACATCTTAGATTTCATAGTGTAGAGTCTACACTCTTGTATCTTTTTGTTTTGTGTGTCGATTTTGGATTTTGGAATGCTAAGTTTGATTTTATGGCATGTTTCAATTTATTGTTATAAGACCCCTCCCCCCCTTCCTTGCTGACATGGTGTTTTCACTTCCGGTTCCCAATTTCCCACAACTCTGGTTTACACACTAACACACAAACTTATCTCCGGCATTACCACCTACAAACTTGAGATGAGAGGCTTCCTGAGACCGCTAATTTTGCGGAGACTCTTACGAATGTTTTTTCCCAATGCAATAGGCTACTACTATCTTAGTTGTGACTGTTACAAAAAATGACATTGAAACACTAGGACACTGGAATAATGACATTACAATTTGACAGTAGGTTGGGCAATGAAAAGTGGTGCATATATGCCCCAAGAGTGATAAAAAAGTGCCTTCACCATAGTACATGGTTAAACCCAGAGATTGCACCCTAAAAATGAAGCTAAGGGGTTCTTTTTAAGATGAAAAGTAGGGAAAAAGGACAAAACCGACTGCAAATAAGCTTGTTAATATTCAACACTTATAAATAGCCCACTTCTTTCCTCGTTCCTTGTAGCATGGCTACTATTGGGAAGCTTGCTTAATGATGATTAATGCAAATCAATAAAGATTAATGCTAATAACATGCATGATGCTCATGACACAGAGTAGAGAGAAGGAGAAGAGAGACACTCTTTACCTAACCTACCCCTACTATATATTTCTGAATGAATGAGTAATTACAATGATTGTCATAGATCAATGTAGATCTAGACTCTAAATGCTATGCTTGAACTAGTGCTTATTGTCCTCCTCTGTGCGTTAATGGAAAATGCTGATTTGGAGATGTACTTGGCTAATCCAAACTGTTAGACTACATGCCCTTGGTCCTAGCTCTGCAATCCCTATCTTTGAATGGTTATAAATGACACATACCTTGCCTTTATATGCGAAAGTGATAGCAAGTCATAATCAGGTCGGTTTTCACTTTTGAGGCCATAAAAAGTCATCATCATAAAATGTGTTCATATTGCGCCCATAATATGTTCCAACCATTAGTGCATGTCCTAGCGCCTCTGAGCACCTATATGGCTACCAAAATGGCTCCAAACTACCCATATACGACCTCTAACTTCGCCCTTAAAAAGGCTGTAAGGAATAATCATGTGTACATAGCACCAAATTAAGGTGTGCATGTGACATCAAACTTGGAGCTAGGGTGCACATGATGTGCCTTTGCTCTCTCGATTCGATTGCGGACTGGATCACTTGTGTCTCCACCACTATCTTCTCGAGAACTGTGGGGAATGGAACTAGCCCCTTTGCCTCTCGAAGCTCTATTGGCATGGTAGACTCCATGAAAACCTCGGAAACTAAAGTACTTATCTTCTCCTCCTTTCCATGGATTCGGAGATAATTGTGGGAACCTCAGGAACTGTCACGTCCTCAATGGCTATGATGATCTCAAGAACTCGCATCGAATCTAGAACTATCTGTGGCTTTGCATGCTCGAACGATTGCACCTCTTGTTTGACATCAACTTGCGGATCTGACACATTTTCTAGTGCTTCCCTGGTATCCCTTTGTCCTTCATCTTCTATTGTGGTACGCTTTTCCTCTTCCTTGGTCTTTACCACACTTGCTTCCACTAGAGTACTTTGCCTCATCATGGCGAACAACAACTCCATTTGTTTCCAATAGTCTTCTTCAAAGCGTTGCCTCCTTTGCCTTGCTTCTTCTTCACGTCGTTTCCTTCTTTGCCTTGCTTCTTCTTCACGTCGTTTCCTTCTTTGCCTTGCTTCTTCTTCACATTGCTCCCTTTGGCGATATAGTTCTTCGCATGCTTGTCAGCAGTAAATCTTTGCGCTTACCACGGATTCCCATTCGATCCTTGCCCAGTTAGCTTCACTCATCAAAGCCCAAATATTCTCCATATTTTTCATGAAGAATCGCTTTCTTTTTTCCCGCTAGAATCAGCCCCAAAACCCTAAATCAAGTCTTCTACATGCATCCTAGACACCCTAGAAGCATGCTAGATTGAAATCTAGACTTTCTAGCACTATATATGCTAACAATGAGCAAAAAACTCATGCGCAAAGGCTGATTTAATGCAAAAACGCAAATCCTAATTTTGTTTGCAAACCCTAATTTGCTGATTTACATGCAAATCCTAGCATCGATGCAAATCTTTTCCAAGGAAGAACCTACACATGCTCTGATACCAATGTAACATTGCTACTACGCAGAAGCGTGCTTAATGATGATTAATACAAATCAATAAAGATTGACGCTAATCACATGCTCATGACATAATAGTAGAGAGAAGGAGAAGAGAGACACTACTTCTCTCTTCTTACCTAACCTACTCCTACTATATATTCTTGGATGAATGAGTAATGATTGTCATAGATACAATGTAGATCTAGACTATGACTGCTATGCTTGAACTAATGCTTACTATCCTCTTCTGTGCATTAATGGAAAACGCTAATTTGGAGATGTACTTGGCTGATCCAAACTGTTAGACTCCATGCCCTTGGTCTTGGCTCTACAATCCCTATTTTTGAATGGTTATGAATGACACATGACCTGCCTTTATAGCAAGTCCTAATCGGGTCGATTTTCACTTTTGAGGCCATAAAAAGTAATCAAAAATGTCATAAAATGTGTTCATATTGTGCCCATAATATGTCTCGAGGTGTCCTGGGCACCTCTGAGCACCTATAGGACTACCAAAATGGCTCCAAACTATCATATATGACCTCTAACTTTGCTTTTGCAAGGAGTACTCATGTCTACATGGCACCGGATTAAGGTGTGCACGTGACATTCCTCGTTCTTGAAAATCAGAGCTTTCCTTCACTTGAGCCAACTTCTACCATACTCGGAGAAGCCATGAGGTTTCGATTATAGCCCAAGCCCCATACTTCAGTAGCAAGTTTCTTCTTCCATCATCAACCAGCGTTTGCTTCTAAACAGAGGTTCTCATGCAACTCAAGCTGTTAGGGAGATTGTTCTTGGGTAGAGATTGGGTTCTCTCTTTATTTTTTCAGCCTTGAGTCACCCGTCATGCTTGTACATGGAGCATTGTGATTATAAGTTATTGGTGTGTGCTTGTGTAAGACTGTTGCTGACGTAAGAGACAGAAATAAAGCAGAAGACACACATTCACTCACAAGCAACCTACTCTCTATACTTACTGGCCACAAGCAACCTACACTCTACACTTACTCTCTAGAGTCTGTACCATAGTCACAGGGGACCGAAGGGACGGCAGCTTGGGATGTTGGGACGCCGTCCCGGGACGCGGCAGAAATGAGGATGGAAGGGGACGATCGGACGTCCACCTGGAGGCGTCCCTCACAAGGGACGGGGGACGGGGACGGTGTGGGAGACGGACCTGTGCGGGACGGCAAAGAGCCATTGCGCCCTGCAACTGTCCTTTTTTTGGCCGTTTAGGTGGCCGTTTGGGGACGCCTTTCCCTGTTGCCACTTGGGCCTTGGCCCTTGGCCCTTGCCTCTCTCTCTTGCCTATCTATATAAGAACAAGCACACACTCACACCTTCAAGCAACTTTCAAGTTTCAAGTCTCTTGAGTCTTGAGTCTTTGGCACTTTGCTCATTGCTCGAGCTTCAAGCGGCAAGCCACACTCTATGAGTATATCTACTCTCTCTAGTCTCTCTTCCTCAAGCTTCTTTCAACTTCCAACTTCCAAGTTCCAAGCCTCTCACACAAGGCCCGAGCCTCAACCACTCTAGTCTCTACTCTCTTAGCTCTACTATCTAGTCTCTACTCTCTAGACTCTTTCCCTCAAGCCTCTTCCAACTTCCAAGCCTCTAGGCTCTCACACAAGCACTATAGTCTCTAGTCTCTTCCTCAAGCCTCTCTCCCTCTCTCAAGGCTCAAGCCATCTTCAACCATGGCATCCTCCTCACGTGCCGGGGCTTCCCATAGAAGGACGACGGGATGGACATCGTGGGAGGAGGTTAACTACACCCCATTCGCTCATGGAGACGGTTCTTGGCCATGGGCATGCAAGCTTTGCCCGTATCGGCGAACGGGTGGCACCGACAAAGTGTGAGCCCACCTCTTGCATTAGAGTGGCATGAGGTGCGGTTTTGCACGAATGTCACGCCCGAAAGAGACGGGAACTTCTTGACAAGCTTGCCATCTACGAGGCAATCGAAGCGGCAAGAAGGACACCACAAGTGGCCGTGGATCTCGCGACGATGGGGAGAGGAACTCAAGCCTCTACGATGGAGTCATGTGGTGGATCAGGATCATGCACACCATCACCTTCACCATCGAGTCGGAATGTTTCTCCATCTATCACGCCGGCACCCTCCATCTCCACGGCCTCTCAACCCTTGCTCAGCCCACACGACATAGTCACAGGGGACGGAGGGGACAGAGCCTTGGAACGCCGGGATCGCGAAACGGGACGGCGCAAGGACGGGGACGGACGGACGTCCCCCGACGGACGTTTCTCACAGGGGACGGCGACGGGGACGGCGCAGGGACGGGGACGCCTGTCGGGGACGGCGCTGTGCGGGGACGGCAGAGAGCCGTTACGCCTGCCGTTGCTGCGTTTTTGGCCGTTGCGCCTGCCTGCCGCCTGCCTGCTCCTTTCGAGCCGTTTATGGCTGTTGGGCCTTGGCTCTTTGAGGCTTGGCCCTCTCTCTCTCTCTTGCCCTTGAGGCTTTCCTCTCTCTCTCTCTTGCCTATCTATATAAGAACAAGCCTCTACAAGGCTACAAGCACACACAAGTTCACAACTCTCAAGGCTCATTGCTCAAGCTTTCAAGGCTCATTGCTCAAGCTTCTTGAATCTTCTCTCTTCCAACTTGCAAGTTCCAAGCTCTAGGGCCTAGGGTCTCACCTCTCCCTCAAGCCTCTTGAGTCTTGACTCTTTGAGTCTTCCAACTTCCAAGCCTCTGGGCTCTCTCTCTCTCTCTCTCTCTCTCTCTCTCTCTCATTCCTCAAGGCTCAAGAGTCGAGCCATCTTCAACCATAGCATCCTCCTCAGGTGCCGGGGCTTCTCGTAGAAGGACAACGGGATGGACATGGTGGGAGGAGGTTAACTACACCACATCCGTTCATGGAGGCGGTTCTCGGCCGTGGGTATGCAAGCTTTGCCCGTACCGGCGAACGGGTGGCGCCAACAAAGTGCGAGCCCACCTCTTGCATGAGAGTGGGCATGAGGTGAGGTTTTGCACGAATGTCACGCCCGAGAAGAGACGGGAACTTCTTGACAAGCTTAGCGTCTACGAAGCGGTCGAAGCGACAAGAAGGACACCACGAGTGGCCGTGGATCCCGCGACGATGGGGAGAGGAACTCAAGCCTCTACAATGGAGTCATGTGGTGGATCGGGATCATGCACACCATCACCTTCACCATCAAGTCGGAATGTTACTCCATCCACGACACCGGCACCCTCCATCTCCACGGCCTCTCAATCATTACGTGGCCCACGGCGACAATCTACACTTGGGAGAATTGGAACCCCAAGTTGAAGGAGGAGGTGGATATGGTGGTGGCCCGCTTCTTCTTCCACGACCACATTGCCTTTCAAGCGGCTAGGTAAGTGCAATCGATCATTGCCAATTCATCATTCATGTTTTCATCATCCTAGTCCCCTTCTCATTAGTAAATTACTTTCTTGAATAGGTCGGAATACTTCAAGGTCATGGTTAAGAAGATTGGGGAGTATGGCTCAACCTATACGCCCCCCTCATCCAAGAGCTTGCGCACTACATTGCTCGACAAGGAGAAGCGCATTGTAGAGCAAGCGGCCGACAACACAAAGCGGCAATGGGAGAGGAACGGAGTCTCCCTCATTGTGGATGGATGGAGTGACACCCGCAAGAGGAGTATTCACGGCATGGTTGCATATTCCCGCGGAGAGATGTACTTCATCTCATCTCATGATGCATCTAGCACTGGGAAGAGCGCGGATGTGCTTGCGGCGGAGTGGGCTACCACCATGGAGATCGTTGGCCCCGAGCATGTAGTGGGCTTTGTTGCGGATGGGGAGCCTTCCAATAGGGCGGCGGGAGCTATTCTCCAAAGTATGTATGGACATGTCACGGTGTCCTTTTGTATGGCTCATTGCCTAAACAACCTCCTCAAGGACATCGGGGCATTACCATGGATCAGCCCGCTCATTGAGGAGGCCAACACCATGGTCTCCTTTGTCCTCAACCACCAAAGACTTCGGCATGAGTTCAACAAGAGGTCCTGTCTCTCTCTCCTCAAATATTCCGACACCCGGTTTGCCTACAACTTTCTCATGTTGGGCCGGTTGAAGGATTGTAGCGGTGCTTTGAGGGGGCTTTTCCTTAGCGAAGAGTTTGTTGCCATGCAAGAGTCCCATACAAACACTAGCCAAGAGTGTAGGCTCAGGCGGATGACGCCTCTTGGTGGGAGCGTGTGAAGACCACAGATGCTATGGTGAGGCCCATAGTCCACCTATTGAGGATTGTAGACGCTATGCAACCATGCATAGGCAAGGTCTACGAGGCCATGGATCGCATGATAGAGAAGTTGAAAGACTTCGTGCCTGACGAAGATAGATACGAGGAGATCCATGCCTTGTGTCTAGGAAGGTGGAATTAGTAAGGGGGGCTGGGACATCTCTTTATAGGCCCTGATAATGCTGGTCGGCGGCCTCCTGCCTGACCTGCCGGCTGCTCTGGCTGCCGAGTCGCCGACCAGCCTGCCCAGTGCCCATCTAGCCCTAGCTGGTGCCCATTTGGTCCGTTATTGGTGTGTGCTTCTGTTAAGTCTCCCATTCTGTTATTCATCTATGTTAGCACCTTCACCTCACAGATAGCTTTACAGAGGTGCAATTGAAGAGCTTG
Organism: Cibotium barometz; assembly: GCF_041138505.1. Lineage (NCBI taxonomy): Eukaryota > Viridiplantae > Streptophyta > Polypodiopsida > Cyatheales > Cibotiaceae > Cibotium > Cibotium barometz. The sequence goes on along the minus strand of NC_141058.1, from coordinate 54,476,380 downwards.
ATTAACAGCTAAGATGGAGGCTGTATGCTGTAAAGAAGCAGCATGGGAATATCGGTTTATACATAGCATGTAGCCTATTTGGCAGTGTGCCAAATCTTCCTAGGTTAATTGGCCACCGCTTGGTGTTCAGACCAGAGTGGAGGGGGGTGGGCATCCAATTCCTAATGGGGCCATTCATATATGACCTGGTCGAAGCATTACATGATGAGGGTAAAGCAATGAATTCTAACAGCTGTGGGCCCACCCTTAGCCGGTCACGGTTGGCTTAGAATCCTTGTATTTTGTCGTCTCCTTGAACTCTAATAATCAACTGGCCTTAATTGCTTCGCATTCAATTCCAATGCTACAGCTTCAGATTGGTCTGGATCATGACTCTTGACTATTAGATGGCTCCCTCAAACAAGCCATGCACATTCACTATATCCCAAGACGCTTCTGAAAGATTAGGTTTCTGTCTGTCTCCTTGACAGCTCCAGAGCAGTCTTCATAGGTTATAGCCACATATAAAATGCTACAAATGAGGGCATTGCTTAATTACAACCTTCATCTGTTATATAGAATATTATACCCATACTACAAGGGTAAGATCACCAAGTGCTAGTCTTAGCTCACGGGTCAAAAATAAAAAGTTTACTAGGAATTGTGAAGCAGGGCAAATGCCTCCCCATAACCCTACCAAAAAAAACTCAGAGATAAAGAAAGTTTGGTTTAATAAAAAGTTTTTCAAGCCAAGTTGATAGGGGAAAGCGGCAAAAAATTAGATTTGATAGATTCTTGTGTGAATTGCAAATGCAAACAGTATGGCTGACAACGTTACAAAGGTGCCCATGCTTGCCCTAGTATGTTTGGATGATGTCATGATTATCTACAAAACGGAATGCAAAAATCAAAACTTACTGCCGGAAGATATCTTGTGCAAAGCCCCCACCACCACCTCCTCCTCTGCCGCCGCTCTGCTTCAAACCCTCCTCGCCATATTGATCATATATGTTTCTCTTCTCTCTGTCTATCAACACCTCATAAGCTGCATCAAGAACATTTGGAACATGAAAAGCGTTACTCTTGATTATTTTCCATGATACAACCTGATCATGAAATGGCATGCACATGATCAATGATTTTATGCATACTATACATTAATCAAAACACATACCCTGATGGTGGCATGTACAATGACACTTAGTACTTGTGTATATATATACCTGACTCGTGCCATGGCATGTTCTTTGTCACTCACGATTTTACACATTATCAAATCATGCCATGGCATATACATTATTACTTGATGATTTTATACATTGTCTGATCATGCCATGGCATGTACATTGTTACTCAATGCTTTTACACATACTTTGATCATGCCATGGCTTGTGCATTGTCATGTGATGCTAGTATACACGGAACATCACGTGTTAGAGTATGTATGGGAGCATTACGCCACAATGTACATGCCATGGCATGAGCATTGCCACGTGAAGCCAGTATACATGTAACTTAATGCTTTGATACATATTCTTAATTCTACACACCTTGAGAAAGATGATTTCAACTATTCTGACACAAAAAGAAATGCAAAAGATAATAAGACTATTCACGATGCAGCCTAGTGAGTCACATGACTTCAAGTCTGTACCATACCATTATTTATCTCTGCAAATCTCTTGGTGGCCTCCTCGTTGCCAGGGTTCTTGTCAGGATGAAACTTAAGAGCTAATTTTCTAAAAGCCTTCTTGATTTGATCATCCGATGCACTCTTAGGTACTTGCAGTATGTCATAATAGTTCTTACTGCAAGATGAAGCGTAATCTCAGTTAGGACTGAAGAAACCTCCAGGTTAATCTACAGTTAGGACTGTGCCGATGAATTGAATTAGACAAGCAAACCACCAAGGGCATTCCATGCAGACAAAGGAAAATACATGATGACCTGTGGAATCTTACCTGGAGCAAGCATCTTGTACACAGGAGGCTGAGAAAATTAGGGCGAAGAGGAGTGCTCTCAAAACACCCATAATGCTTAAATCTTTGGGCCCTCCTGGCTAAATCAAACCATCTAATGGATGCCGCAGGACCAGGATAGCTTTTGGCCAAATCTCAGATATTCTGAAGGAGTGGGATCTAAAGATTTAAGGATCCCGACTTCCTGCGAAACCCTAGCCCTAACTTTCTACCTCAAAATTCCACTTTTCTTCTGTCCTCGGAATACACCTTTCCTTTGCCGTTGTTCCAAAAAAACCTAATCCTGGCTTTCACCCTGCCAGAGGGCCTGCTGTTAGACTGTAGTTGAAAAACCCTAACCCGAGTTCTGCTCTCTCTACAATAATACCGATCTACGTCGAGTTCTGTTTTTACGCTTTTTCGTTAAAGAACCTGCAGAAAACTCTACCGAATCTATTGCCGTTTCTATCCCTAACTCTCCTCCTCTTTCAGATATCAATATGAGAGGGAGAAAACCAGCAGGAAACCCTAACCCTTAACCTAGATTTAATGTGATTTATTCTTCGATGAAAGATAAAACTCAACCAAAAACCTGTCGTCGCTGCTAGCTCTGTGCTGCTGGTGTAGATGCTTTTCTACCTCTCTGCCGTTGTGTTGGTACTGCTGTTTAGTTGCTTCAATGGCGGGTGTTAGTTAAACCGTATAAAACATTTTCAAAGAATTAAGAATTTTAATCCTAATGGATTTCAAAATTAAAAGTGCATCCAACCAATCAGATACTCGCACGTTTTCCTCTAGCCAATCACCGCTCGTTAAACACCAAACGCTTCTCCGTCAGGACACGTGGACGCGAAGCTCGTTTGACTCAAGTCAAAATCATGTAGACGCCAAGGCCCAAAGGCCGCATTTTCTTTCAATAAATGGTAAGGGGCTAGTGGAGGTCGTACAAATGCCGGGATCTATAACTAAAATGTACAAATTTCAACCTTTAAAATTAAAGGCAACGTTGAATTTTAACCAAGAGTTCTAAATTTCAAGCGAGAAAATTACACTACAAACCGAGTTATGTGAGCACTAACTACAAGCCTTCGACAATCATCAACTTTTCGCCAAAAATGGTAAGAGAGAGAGAGAGAGAGGGAGTGGGGGAAGGAGAGGAATCTTTGCTCTCTTCAGGGACATCTCTACTTTTAAAATACACTATAGAATCTAGTTATGGTGTTTATGCATCACATAAGCTTGTATTAGTGAAGGTTTATGTAGCTTAGGCTTCTTTTAAGTTTTTGCATTATATATGTTTTTTCTAGTGCATCTTTAAGAGTCTACAATGTTTATATGCTCTTTAGAAACCTTAGGAAACTTGATGTCTTTTAAAAGATCCTTAAACCTTGAGTTTCCTTAAGTGCATAAATGTAGCCTTTGAAAAAATTGAATCCAACTAATTATTCAAATAGAGGTGCAAAAAGTCCTTAGAGTTTAGGGCGCCAAGACCTTAGAACTTGACTTTATAAATTAAATTTATGAATATCTATTATGTATTTATTTTATATTTACGTTGCTCCTTTACAAGTGCGATCTCACATGTCTTATTATGGTGTTTATGCATCACATATGCTTTTATTAATGAAGGTTTATGCATCTTATGCTTGCTTTAAGTTTTGCATCATGTAGGCTTTTATTAGTGTATGTGTCTACAATGTTTTAAAACCTTAGGAAACTTGATATCTTTTAAAGGTTCATAAAACTACCCCTTCTTTTATAGATTTCTTATGGGAGAGTTGCCATGTGGCACCTCCATGCTCGGCCACGTGGTAGTTATCCCACCACGAGCATGACCTAAGTGTGACAACTTGGCGAGAGCTGAGTGTGGCATGACAATGATCGGCAAGCATGAGTTTGAGTATGTAGAAAAAGAAGACATGCCTCCACCACTTCCAATCCAACCTAAACGCTGTGAAGTTGTTTGAGCACCATTGGCCTAACAACCGATACAGAGGACAACGTGAACACTGTAAAGCTACTTGAGCACCACCACCACCAGCTCAACACATCCAGTTTGCCTACAAAGGTTAGTTCGCACTGTAAAGCTACTTGAGCACCACAACCAACTCCACACATCCAGCTCCTCTACAAAGCTTAGTTCGTATGTCTACCTACAGAGGTTAGTTCACCTACACACACAACACACACACAAAGGCAGGTGTGTAGCCTTGAGATATAAGTTATGTTATGAGAATGTATTTTAAGCCCTCTTAAAAATATTATTCTAGGTGCGTACCCTAAACGCTGTGAAGTTGCACCATCGGCCTAACAACCTATACAGAGGACAACGTGAACACTGTAAAGCTACTTGAGCACCACCACCACCAACTCAACACATCTAGTTTGCCTACAAAGGTTAGTTCACATTGTAAAGCTACTTGAGCACCACCACCAACTCCACACATCCAGTTCGTCTACAAAGCTTAGTTCGCATGTCTACCTACAGAGAAGTTAGTTCACCTACACACACACAACACACACACAGAGGCAGCAGGTACCCTTGAGATATAAGTTATGTTATGAGAATGTATTTTAAGCTTTCTTAAAAATATTATTCTACTCTCTTATAAATATTATTCTACCCTCTTAGATAATTCGGGGATACCTGGATTATCTTTGCATCAAGCCAAATTAAGTTAATATTGTGGGTGATGCCATTGTAAATATTAATACATTTAGTGTGCACATTGGCGTATGCTTACCGGCTTCCTATGTTTGTTGCAGTTGTTTAGAATGGCAGGGTAACTCCTGGAGTACTTATGCTTAATGAACATGTGTGTAGTGATGGTTAGTATGCTACTAGAATAATTGTTTACCAATTTATTATTGGATATTTTATAGCGGAAGAGGACTCGAAAGATTGAGGCGACACTATATATATTATTATTTTTGGAAGGCATTCATTATTTTGGACAAGCTTTGTATATACGTGCTAGCTTGTGCACAACCATTTATTTATTTTTACAAGCTTAGACTTGAAGCATAGATGTAAAGCTTAAACACTTTCTCTAAGCCCGAAGCAATCTTGTTGAGAAAAACGTGGTGGAACAAGATATGTGGAGGAGATAAACTGACAAAATACAAGAAAATATCTTGTTTATTAAGTTGTTTATGGGTACAACTTGGCCTTGCTCAATACAAAATGCCTCCTAGCTTCACTTTTAAATAGGTGAGCTAGTGGACCATAAGTCCATTCACACACACACCCTTCTCCTCCCCTTTTACATAACCTTAGTCTCTTAATACCCCCCCCCTCAATACCAACTATGAAAGAAAATTGGAATAGGTGGTATTGGACATAGGTTGCCTTTATAACATTAGGCGTACAAGGTTAGGAATATAGGTGTGGTTACATTGAGATTTAAAACAATTTCTCAATGGAGTTAGAGGCTGATACAAAGTTAGCCTCTGACTCTTTGTTAGGACATTTAGAAGTGATATGTCCAGTTTGTTTATACTTGTTACATTTTATTTTGTTGGGATATCTGATCCAACAATTATTTGCCAAATGACCCACCTTTTTGCAATGGACACATCTTACTTTGATCACTTGATGTGACAAAGCTTGTTCGATATTCGATGAAGTTGTTGCATTTGAAGATTCTGCTCCTCCCTTTGGCCTCTTTTCTTCATCAAGACAAGATTGAATGACTCCTTCAAGGGTGGGATTAGGTATGTTCTTCAGGGTGGTGACTAAGGTGGGGTACACCTTCTTGACTGCTTTTAGTAAAACAGCCACTGCATCATCTTCATCCATTCTCGCATTCACTGATGTAAGTTGAGCCATAAGGCTCTTCAAGTGAGAGATGAAGGCTCCAATGCCGTCTCCCTTTTTTGAGTTCCAAGCTGAAAATTTCAATATTAAGTGAGATCTTGGAATTCTTACCACGAGCTCCATAGAGCTTATCAAGCTCATCCCATTTCTCCTTTGCAGTCGGAAGCTGGTCCACATGGTGAATGAGAGCCTCATCAAGATGAAGCATGATGATGGCTTGTGCCCTCTCATCATCTTCAATATCTTCAACCTTAGTTCGATCAATAACCTTAGTGCCGGAGATGAATGGCCAATAACCTTAGTGCCGGAGATGAATGGCCAAAAACCTTTGGACATCATCTTGTACTTGACAAGGACTTGCCAAGTGTGGAAGCCCTCTCCCGAGAACTTCTTAATTTGGGTGTTTTCCTTTGACATTGGGTATTGAAGGAGATTACTAGAGAGTAATGGGCTGATTTATGAAGAAGAAAAAACCAAAAATTTTAATATTTTAGCTTAAGTAGAAAGAGAAAGGCTTATGAGAGTGCAACAACCCTTAATCAAGCCAAGGATGTTGCATAAAAAGGAGATTAAAATGGTGCAGCTTATGGTTTAGCACTTAGGGTTTGTGCCCAACCACAAATACTGATGGAGAGAGCTTCATTAGTGTCAAGGAACACTTTCTTTGGTGATTAAGATCACCATTAGTGTTTAGCAACACTATTAGTGCTTAATTAATTATGAAGTGGAAGGGCATTAACAAATCAGTTTTAACCATTGGTGGATAATACTTCTTCTCTACCACATTTTTCAAAACCTCTTTCTAAAATCATAAAACCACCTTTTGTTTCTTTCACCCTCTCCAAATTCTAACCGTATGGATGGATTGAGTAGGTTTTTGGCATTATTCTTCTAATTTCAGAATTTGAAAAGCTTCACAACCCAGCAAATCTATGTTGAACGATGGAGAGACTTCCATATTTTCTTTTCTGGATTTTTTCAAAGAAAATTTTTCAAATTTCTCCCTATCTCTATGCAAGCTCCGCTCGATTTACCCTCTCCCTTTTTCTTTTATGATGGCGCTCTTCTCTCTCTTTGTCAACTATTTTATTTTATCTCTCTTCGCGCTGTTTTCATACACTACAACACACCAGGGGTATGGCAGCGTTCTAATAGCGTTTATTTTGTCAAGATGTCGAGGAATTCGGTCGTTACCCTGCAGCAAAACATCGCTGCTCAACAGTACCCATAGCAGTGAAATTCTAATGCTGTTTTGTTGCTTAGCAACAAAATTTCATTGCTGAGTAGCGAGCATAGCAGCGAAATTTCGATGCTATACTGTAATTTTGTTGTTGGGCAGTAAAAATAGCAGTGAAATTTTGCTGCTATTCTTGCTGCATAAATTCTAGAGAGTTGTTAAAAGTATTGAATTTAAGTTATACATGTCACATACATATAGAAAATGATTATAGTTTTTAAAAAACATCCATCAGAACCCTTGGAGCCATGTTTTGAGCAAAAAAATAAAGCTGAAAACTTTTAAGAAGGGAAACAATGTCAAGATCATTAATCTATCCCATCTTGTAATAAATTCATATGTGTTGCTTTATCATTGTCTATATCTAATGGAAGCTCAATGAAAAGATGGGGTTCCATATCAATATCACTATCATTATCCATTGAACCATTGTTATGATTGATAGGTAACTCATCATCTTCTTTGGATTAATGTTCCTCATGCTCTTGATCGGTCTCCTCCAAAATGTTTCTTCATTGTCTTCTTCTAATGAGCCGATTTGAGGTAATACTTGCACCTCATCCAGAGATTTGACCTCAACATCTTGATCTTAAAAGATATGTTTTGAACGAGGGGAAACTTGTATAACATACTACCACTTTGGATCAATTCAATCAGTGTGGAACACAACCTAATATCACAAAGTAAAGGGGTTACACTTTTATTATACTACATTGAGATTTATCACTGGGATTGGTTAGGTTAATAACCTATTGACAGCGTTAAGGTAGCACGAAAGTATCTTTCTCATCATTCCAAAACTTGGTGGAATCAATTTGAAGGAACCCATTTGGATGTTTCTTCACGATTGCTTGAGCACCTCTATATATCACCCTGAACCATTTGACATTAAAGATGAATAGACTAAATGCTTTAAACCCAACCTCAAGAATATCTTGAATAATTCCACATATAATTCCACAATACTTAAGATTGTCCTCTATGACATCTCGAATTTCTTGCTCAAAAGTTTCCATCACACCACAATCAAATATATATCTTTTAGAATCCACATGCTCTGTGCGAGAAAGTGCCTTCCCTCTTATCATATTGTATTATATAGTTTGTACTAACATTAAACAAAAGCATGTCATTTAGTATAGTGCATTAAACAAGGTATATAACGATCGAAGCATGAGACAGAGATTAAGAATGTACTTATTTGAGGGTCACATCCTCTTACATACTCATGCTCTTCTCTTGTGATCATCTGTCCATTTTTCGATGCCATCAATATTGCCATACGAAGCCATTCTATATTGATCACATTTGGTAGAGGTTCCAAGCTGGGCGAGAATGGCAAGCGTCTATTTTCTCTTTTGAAAGCTCTTCTCTTATACTTTCGTCTATTGATTGCATCCTTATATCTCCCAATCCACTTCTCCACATGATGGGACTATTTAGAATACAGAATGTATTCACCTTTTGGCATAATGCTTCATCCAGTCTTCATTGCCTTCCTTTTCCTTGTGGCACATTAGTGATTAGTCGGTCATTCTCCTCATTTATTCACAATCATAGCATGGAAGGATCTATGTAAGAGAGATGTTTTGAGATACTCACAAGAGACTCTTGCATCAACCATCTCTCTGCCATGCTTGCTTCTGGCTTTGCTCTTTGTCTCACAAAGCCCGGTAAGGTTTTCATGAACCTTTCAAGGAAAAACATCCATCGAACATGAACAACACCACAAAGCGCACTTCATCAACCAAATGCACCACAAGATGCAATTGGCTAGTGAGAATTGTTCTAGGAAAGTTTTCCTCGATCATACACACTGCCTCAATCAATAGCATTGAGACGAGCCATCTCAATGGATGTAGGATCTATTTCCTTTAAGGATATGTAACTACATACATAGCAATCATGTGTACTATTTACTGTACATAACTTGTAAGCGCATGAGAATACCAAATATACAATATAACTTAGCTAGTGAATTGAAGAAGATTTATATCTCACTAAGCTTTACATTTTGTAAATAGCCTCACTTACCTTCTTGTCTCCACAACCAACTATAGCAATTGGAAGAATAAACTATGCATAGAAAAAAATGGAAGTTAGTATATGAGCCTACAAATTATGTACCATAAAGAGAAAATGAATAAGCGAATATTATATACCTATAATATCTTGTGCCAATCATATTCCTTGAGGCCATATAATTGTACCTCTCCTTTCTTTTTGGTCTTTGTGAAGGCACCCTTCAATGAATGCATTACTCCCGTTGGTGTACAAAAAGAGGCAATCACACTTTTCACCTTATTGTGCTCCTTCTTGGTTAATACCCATGGTGCCTTTGGTAGGACCATGTTACCACTCTCACTTTCGATTGGCCATGCACTTTGAAGGGGTCCAATGTTTTGTAAGTCATCCCTTACACCCTTTGTATCTCTTTTACCAATCAAATAGTCCCAAATATTTTCTGCCACATTCTTAAAGATATGCATGGGATCTAAGAGATGATTGATCTTCAACTCACACCAATTGAAGTCGAAAGAAGCTTGTGTGTCTAGACATCCCATCGGGTGGTGGATTGGGGGTACTTCTCCATGCCTTAAACCAATCTCTACCTCTCATCACAAGTGGTGAGACATCATGTGGCACATACTTGGGATGTGAAGAAGGGAGAAATCGACGATGTTTGTCATACACCACCTTCTTAAGTGTAGAGGGTCTTTCCAAAACAAGTGATGGTCCACAAATCGGACATGCATGATGTCCAGAGGTTGCCAAACCTATTTTAAAATTGATATGATTGAGAGGTAGAGATATAAATTTAAAGTTTAAAGTTTAAAGTTTAAAGCTTAAAGTTATCCGGTTCAAGTATGTATCTGAGCACTTCGAGAACTTGGGATAGTCATGTATCGTCCAAAGCAAAACTCTTTTCACCTCCGCCTCACACTTATTTATTTGCCTCGAGACATCATGCACTTTGATACCTCACCATTGTGTCTCAAGCGCCTCAATCAAAGGCTCGAGGTACACATTCATGTTCACCACCTTATACTTGGCTGGTATACGGAGAGCAAGCATGATATGATTTTTCTTGATTGCCACCCATGGAGGGAGGTTGTAATTAACCAATACAATAGACCAAGTAGACCATGATGTGGACTTGAAGCCAAATGGATTAACACCATCCATGCCCAAGACAAGACGTAAGTGATGGGGCTCATCTTTAAACTCTGGCCATTGATGCTCCACATATTGCCATGCCGGTGAATCAACTACGATCCTCATGATGCCATCGGTTGAGCGACGAGTAGCATGCCATGTCATGAGTTCTACAATCCCTTTACATTTAAACATGTGTTGGATGCGAGGAATGATAGGAAAGTGTCTTAACACCCTCTTGGGAATTTTGTCTCCCTTGGAAATCATCCCTATAGCGGCTCTCTCCACATTGTAGACATTGTGTTGCATCTTTATTAACCCCTCTAAATAGCATGTAATAATTAAGACATGCATGTATTTTTGTGTAATCCATACCTAGCATAGAGGGAATTTTATGACACTCATCTCGTGAGTCCGATAATAGATTTTGAGGGGGAAGAATCTTCTTGAGAAGCCTACAACATAACATAAGAGATCATATGTCAAAATATTTGTAAGGAGAGTATATAAAACATGAGACATTTTCTATTTAAGAGAATAGAATGAGGCGATCTTACCTAAGAAGACTTGTAACACTTGCTTCACTCCATCCATAAGTTGTTTACAATTTTGATAGCTCCAAGTTTGCTCGTAGTGTGGAGTACGAACATCCCTTGTATAAAGGGATGCGTGCCTCTATATGCAAGGTTTCCTCCTCTTATGACATTGGAGCTTGCTTTCTATCATCTATGACCTCTCATCCAAAGAAGTCATTCACCATGTTGTCCATGATGAGATTCTCTTCCTCCTCATGTGGCAATGGTAGAGGCACCGCATTCATTGGTTGGCGAAGATGAGTCTCAACTATGCTTTCCCTATATGAAGCCTTGCCACTTTATCCGATGTCACTGAATGGTGTGGCATGTTACCTAGCACTCTCCTATGGCTCTCCTCCATGTCATCATCTACACTTGGTCATGCCAATGCCTCATGAAGCCTATACGTCCGAGCATGCTCAATTGTTATATGATGTTGTCGTACATATTGTCCCTTACATCGATCATATATACGTCGAATTTATTCTCTAAACCATGCTTCGGAACCAACTTCTGACCCTTGATCACTGTCAGACATTTAAAACCTAGCAAAAAATGATTATGTGTTAGTACAAAAACACTTAAGCTATCCAGAACTGGCAGATAGAAAATTACCCAAGATTTTGCTGCTAAACAACGATTACAGCAGTGACATTTTGCATAATGCTGCCCAGCAGCGAAGGTAGCAACGAAATTTTGCTGTGGGTAGCGACCTAGAAATTGAGACTCTTGCCTAAATCACCGCCAATGGGAGTCTTTTCTTTCTATCTACTTTGACTCCTTGCACATACGAAGAGGACGCCTGCACAACAGCATTTCCTCCCACCAAACCTCTTCCATCAAGTCTCTCTTCCTCTCCAAGTTAAGCGCCCCTTTCTTTTCTTGCTTTCTCCCAAGCTTTCATGGAAAGCTTCAATGCTTTCTTGCATTCTAAGCTTTCATGGGGAAAGCTTCTACATAGAGCTTTTCTTTTCCTTCCCCTCTCTCTTTTTTCCCTTTATCCCTTCCCCTCTCTTTCCTCTCCCTTGTCCTAACCCTAGTCCTATGCATAGCTATAGCTTTAATAGAGAGCTTTGAGAGCTCACCATCAAGCTATCTATTAAGCATTATATGCATATAGCTAGGGTTAGGGCAACATAAACCAATTTCTTTCAATCACTTATGTATTAGGAATAGGGTTTAGGGTGCTCACCTCTTTTTCCTCTTCTTCTCCTTACTTGCTAATATGTTAGAATGAACTAACTTTTTGATTTATTATGTTTCTTTTTTGTAGGTTTATTCAAGTGAACAACTAATGAGGGTTCATGCTAATCCTCTCCTACGGCTTCTCAAAGAAGAGTTAAGCCCTCTTTTTCCATTCTTTGTTTATGCTTATCTCTTTGTGTTATTGCACTTTTGGGTTCCAGGTTTAGGGTTAGGCCAAGTTATGCATAAGCCTTATGCAAGCTCTATGCATAAGCCTTATGTATAAGCTTCATGTAAGTGGGGCGTACACTTGGATGAGTCCGTTTTGGGGACTTAAGCAGACGAGGTAAGTAGTGAAACAACCCTTCTCTTATCTATATCTAATTGTCTTTTATTGTATATCACTTACCTTGCGCTTGATGGCATGTATGTAGGATGAAGGGAAAGAGGAAGATCCATATTACAAGCATGAAGCGGTAAAAGGAAGTGAACATGAGGAAAAAGACGATGAAATGAACACTTGGAATCCGATGAAGAGTCTGATTAGCCACCTCTTCTTTGATATATTTTTTCTATATATAGCCAAAGGCCCAACAATTCGCGAAATATAATACATTTTGGGCTCACTTGCATTCTTCTCAATCCATGTATTTTTCATGTTTATGTTTGTATCACAAAACTGTGACTCTGTTTTAATTTTTTTAAAAAGAGCTAGGGAAAACTGGGGAGTCCTATGTAGACTCCCCAGTCTACCCCAGCTTTTTTTTTATTACGCAATAATTTCACTGCTCAACAGCAGGCAGCAACCCCGTTGAAATAGTAACTTTTTTAGCAACAAAATGGGCCGACATCTCCCTACCCTTTTAGTTATAAAAGCGCTGCTATTTTCACTGCTACACCCTCATTCTATTGTAGTGGTTGTTTCTTCTTCCTTCTCTCTCTTTGTTGGACACTAGCACTTGCTTTTTTTTACTCTCTTCATTGATACGCTACTAGCCATCTTCTTTACTATATTGCTTGACTAGCCAAGCTAAGCTTATAAGGTATTCAAAGTTTAAAAACTTTATCACTTAAAAGCCAAGCCTTACCTTTTGACCTTTAAACTTTTCAAGACTTAAAGCTTTCTTTAAAGAGCATCACTTTTCAAAAGCTCAAAAGCATTTGTTTTATAAAGCTTTATGAACACCAAAACAAAAAATCTACCTCATTAAACAAGCCATAAAAGCTAAAGCTTACAAAGAGGGGTACATTTAAAGGGAAAAGTTTCAAGTACATTCAACATCAAGGGCATTAAGCTTACAAAGAGGGGTATATCAAGGGAAAAGTTTCAAGTACATTCAACATCAAGGGCATTAAGCAAGAGGGGAGAGAGAGAGAGTGCGTGCATGTGTGTGTGTGTGTGTGTGTGTGTGTGTGTGTGTGTGTGTGGGAGGGAGAGAGAGAGAGAGAGAGAGAGAGAGAGAGAGAATGGAACATATCGAATGTGTATCGATTATCATTCTTTAGACACGATTACTGTGGAGAATCGATATCTAATACCATGAGTGGATGACTTGCTAGACAAGCTCAAGGGAGCACAAGTCTTTTAGTAAAAATTGACCTCAAGTCTAGTTATCATCAGATTCATATGGATGAAGGAGACATTTTCAAGATTGCTTTTAAAACCCAAACCGGTCACTATGATGTTTAGTTTAACTAATGCTCCAGCCTCTTTCAATAGAATGATGAATAGAATATCTTTGAAACATCAAAATAGCTTTTAGAAAAAGTGTTCTCACTTTTTTGAGAGAATCAACTCTATGTCAATCCTAATAAGAGCAATTTCTTTTAAGAGGAAATTGAATACTTAGGTCAAATTGATGGTATTCAAGTAGCCCCTAAAAATGATCAAAAGCATTGTTAATTTGCCTAAACCGCATCGTGATATTCACGAACTTTGATCTTTTATTGGTTTGTGCAGCTACTATAGGAAGCTCCTTATTTAATTTACACATATTGCACATCCTTTAATTGAACTTCTTAAGAAGGCTAGATGCTTTGACTAGACTGGTAGACATGACCATTTCTTTTTTGAGCTAAAAAAGCTTTAACTCATGCACCAGTTCTTACATTACTAGATTTTCAAAACGACCATTCTTTGTGGTATTATTGACACAAGTGGGCAAGGTTTTGGTCCTGTTCTCATGCAAGATGGACATCCCCCCCATTGCCTAAATGAGAGTTGTAAGCTTAAATCAACGAAAAGAAATCATAGAATACATGACAAGAAATTATCTACTGTTGTACATGCTTTGAGAATTTGAAAATTTTATTTAATTTCTGACCGTCATATTAAATGGGCTTCATTTACTAAGAGTTTTTGACCAGTGATCCAATATCAACCAAGGAAGGAAAATATTGTGGCACATGCGTTAAGTAGACGTTCTTTTGTCCACAACATCTCTGTGATTGAAAGTGAACCTTGAGTCCTATGAGCATGACCCTAATTTCTCTGAATTCTAAATCAAGCTTAGAGACAATAATTAGAACCCTTGAGTTCTATGAGAGAATCCTATCAGCATGACCCTAGTTTCTCTGAAGTTTAGACCAAGCTTAGCGATAATAATTGAAACCTAGTGGTGATTACTTATGTCACGATGGTTACCTCTTCTTTCAAAAGAGATTGTGTGTTACATAACCTTTTAGACGGTTTGTATTGGAGGAAATACATTAACCACCATACATGGGTCATCGAGGTATTTCTGCTACTTTGAAATTAGTGTCTAGAGAATTATTTTGGCCTTACCTTAAACAAGATGTAGCAAAATTTGTGTGTTCCATTTGTCATAAAATAAAAATCTATAAAGGTAAGACACAAGGACTTCTCACACCTCTATCAATCCCTATTGATACTTGAGAACAGATATCAATGGACTTCATTACAGGTTTACCTACTACATCCAGTCATAATGACACGATTTGGACTATTGTGGACCGTTTGAGTAAGTAAGCCAATTTCTTAGAAAACACTGACTTCTCAGCAAGCCGCAACCATGTTTATCACGAAAATTTTTGTGCATTATGGTTTGCCAAAAGTCATTGTTTCGGATAGAGACTGTAGATTCTACAGTAATTTGTTAGACTTCTCCACTACTTTCCATCCAGAAATGAATGGAAGGAGTGAGGTCACTAATAGCACCGTCTTGGATCTACTTAGAGTCTCTGTTGCCCAACAACTTAGTTCATGGGATGAGTACATTCATCTTCTATAATTTTCATATAATAATACTCCTCACGAGCACCTTTTGAGATCGTATACGATAAAGCTTTGCCTATTCTGCCTACAAGACTTTCCCACAAAATCAAAGTTGCTCATTAATTCACTACCAATTTTAGTCGCATTTTGAGTGAGGTAAAAGACTTTATTACACATGCTTAAAAGTATTATGTTAAGAAAGAAAACAACAAATGGTAAGCTATATCTTTTAAAATTGGAGATTACGTACTTTTGAGAATTGAGAAATGCACACTTAAGAGTGTTGAGAAATGCACACTTAAGAGTGTTGAGAAATTCCCAGATGTTAAGCTTACCCCAAGATTTTATGGACCTTTTAGGGTGATTCACAAAATTAATGATGTTGTTTACATATTACAATTACCTTCTCATTGGAAGATTCATAATTCATTTTATGTTAGTTTTCTTAAACCTTTTAGGGGATCACTTTCCACTTATCATGTATATGAGGATCCACCTCTTATTGAGGGTGAGAAAGAAGTTTTGATTCCAAATACTATCATTGACTAGCAGATTACATCGATCCATAATGGCAATCAATATATCAAATATTTGTTGACTTTAAAAATCATCCTTGTGAAGATGTGACATGGGTGCCTAAGAAATATTTCCATGCCTTCCTTGAGATCCTCCATTCTTTTCAACAAACCCGTAATTAATGGCAATTACAAACTCAACCAAGAGGAGATGTTATGAGAATGTTATTTAAGCCCTCTTAAAAATATAATTCTGCCCTATTAGATAATTTGGGGATGCCTCTGTTGTCTTTATGCCATGCCAAATTATGTTAATATTATGGGTGATGCCATTTTAAATATTAATATATTTGGTGCACATTGACATATGCATGCGGCTTTTTGTGTTTGTTGCAATTGGTTTGTATGGCAAGGTAATTCTTGGAGCACTTACGTATGATGTCAACATGTGTGTAGTGATGATTAATATGCTTATGGAATAATTGTTTTACCAATTTATTGTTGGATATTTTATAGGTGAAGAGGACTCGGAAGGGACGAAGTGTATACATTATTATTTTTGGAAGGCATGTGTTCTTTTGGAAAAGCTTTATATATATGTACTAGCTCCATTTATTTATTTTTACAAGCTTAGACTTGAAATTATATATATATGTACTAGCTTCATTTATTTATTTTTAAAAGCTTAGAATTGAAGCATACACTTATAAATATATATTTTGTAAAGCTTAAAAGCTTTCCCCTAGCCCCAAGTAATTTAATATTTAAGAGCTCCCATCTTGGGTAAAGAGAGAGTGCATATCTTGGTGGTGGATCAAGTTGAGGAAGATCCTCTAACATCCCATATTGTTGCAAAAGCATCAAACCACCAATAAAAGTGTGGCAAAACGTGGCATGCCATAATTGGGCATTATTAGAAGTGTGGCAAAACCTAGCATGCCGTAACTGGGCATTATTCATTGCATTATTAGAAGTGTCTACTAGTAGATAAGCACTGCTAGAAAAGAGACATCACACTTTTCATACATGTCCAATTTGTATAAACCTAATGGTGGTTAAAGATCCAGTAAACATAATCTATTTATCTTGTTCTCTATCATGGACAATGCATTTATCAATTGCAAATTCAACGTTAACACCCCCCCATTGCCTATATGAGAGTCGTAAGCTTAAATAACCGAAAAGAAATCATAGAATACATGACAAGAAATTATCTATTGTTGTACATGTTTTGAGAATTTGAAAAATTTATTTAATTTTTGACTGTTATATTAAATGGGCTTCATTTACCAAGAGTTTTCGACCAGTGATCCAATATCAAGCAAGGAAGGAAAATATTGTGGCAGATGCTTTAAGTAGACGTTCTAGTGTCCACAACATCTCTGTGATTGAAAGTGAACCTTGAGTCCTATGAGCATGATCCTAATTTCTCTGAATTTTAAATCAAGCTTAGAGACAATAATTAGAACCCTTAAGTTCTATAAGAGAATCCTATGAGCATGACCCTAGTTTCTCTGAAGTTTAGACCAAGCTTAGAGATAATAATTGGAACCTAGTGGTGATTACTTGTGTCATGATGGTTACCTCTTCTTTCAAAAGAGATTGTGTGTTACACAACCTTTTAGACGGTATCGGAGGAAATACATTAACCACCATACATGGGTCATCGAGGTATTTCGGCTACTTTGAAATTAGTGTCTAGAGAATTATTTTGGCCTTACCTTAAACAAGATGTAGCAAAATTTGTGTGTTCCATTTGTGATAAAATTAAAAGCTATAAAGGTAATACAGAAGGACTTCTCACACCTCTATCAATCCCTATTGATACTTGAGAACATATATCAATGGACTTCATTACAGGTTTACCTACTACATCCAGTCATAATGATACGATTTGGACTATAGTGGATTCTTTGAGTAAGTAAGCCAATTTCTTAGAAAACACTGACTTCTCAGCAGCAAGCCGCAACCATGTTTATCAAGAAAATTTTTGTGCATTATGGTTTGCCAAAAGTCATTGTTTCTGATAGAGACTGTAGATTCTACAGTAATTTGTTAGACTTCTCCACTACTTTCCATCCGAAAATGAATGGAAGGACTAAGGTCACTAATAGCATCGTCTTGGATCTACTTAGAGCCCATGTTGCCCAACAACAGGTCACTAATAGCATCGTCTTGGATCTACTTAGAGCCCATGTTGCCCAACAACTTAGTTCATGGGATGAGTACATTCATCTTTTATAGTTTGCATATAATAATACTCCTCACATCGAACGAGCACCTTTTGAGATCGTATACGGTAAAGCTTTGCCTATTCTACCTACAAGACTTTCCCACAAAATCAAAGTTGCTCATTAACTCACTACCAATTTTAGTCGCATTTTGAGTGAGGTAAAAGACTTTATTACACATGCTTAAAAGTATTATGTTAAGAAAGCAAACCACAAATGGTAAGCTATATCTTTTAAAATTGGAGATTACATACTTTTGAGAATTGAGAAATGCACACTTAAGAGTGTTGAGAAATTCCCAGATGTTAAGCCTACCCCAAGATTTTATGGACCTTTTAGGGTGATTCACAAAATTAATGATGTTGTTTACATATTATAATTACCTTGTCATTGGAAGATTCATAATTCATTTCATGTTAGTTTTCTTAAACCTTTTAGGGGATCACTTTCCACTTATCATGTATATGAGGATCCACCTTTTATTGAGGGTGACAAAGAAGTTTTGATTCCAAATACTATCATTGACTAGCATATTACATCAATCCATAATGGCAATCAATATATCAAATATTTGTTGACTTTAAAAATCATCCTTGTGAAGATGTGACATGGGTGCCTAAGAAATATTTCCATGCCTTCCTTGAGATCCTCTATTCTTTTCAACAAACCCGTAATTAATGGCAATTACAAACTCAACCAAGAGGAGATGTTATGAGAATGTTATTTAAGCCCTCTTACAAATATAATTCTGCCCTCTTAGATAATTTGGGGATGCCTCTATTGTCTTTACGCCATGCCAAATTATGTTAATATTATGGGTGATGCCATTTTAAATATTAATATATTTGGTGCACATTGACATATGCATGCGGCTTTTTGTGTTTGTTGCAGTTGGTTTGTATGGCAAGGTAATTCTTGGAGCACTTACGCATGATGTCAACACGTGTGTAGTGATGATTAATATGCTTATGGAATAATTGTTATACCAATTTATTGTTGGATATTTTATAGGTGAAGAGGACTCGGAAGATTGGGGCGAAAGTGTATACATTATTATTTTTGGAAGGCATGTGTTCTTTTGGAAAAGCTTTATATATATATACTAGCTCCATTTATTTATTTTTACAAGCTTAGACTTGAAATTATATATATATGTACTAGCTTCATTTATTTATTTTTAAAAGCTTAGAATTGAAGCATAGACTTGTAAATATATATTTTGTAAAGCTTAAAAGCTTTCCCCTAGCCCCAAGTAATTTAATATTTAAGAGCTCCCATCTTGGGTAAAGAGAGAGTGCATATCTTGGTGGTGGATCAAGTTGAGGAAGATCCTCTAACATCCCATATTGTTGCAAAAGCATCAAACCACCAATAAAAGTGTGGCAAAACCTAGCATGCCATAACTGGGCATTATTCATTGTATTATTAGAAGTGTCTACTAGCAGATAAGCAGTGCTAGACAAGAGACATCACACTTTTCATACATGTCCAATTTGTATAAACCTAATGGTGGTTAAAGATCTAGTAAACATAACCTATTTATCTTGTTCTCTATCATGGACAATGCATTTATCATCTGCAAATTCAACGTTAAGACTCCCCCATTGCCTATATGAGAGTCGTAAGCTTAAATCAACGAAAAGAAATCATAGAATACATGACAAGAAATTATGTACTGTTGTACATCCTAAGAATTTAAAAAATTTATTTAATTTTTGACCATTAAATGGGGTTCATTTACCAAGAGTTTTCGACCAGTGATCCAATATCAACTAGGGAAGGAAAATATTGTGGCAGGGAAGGAAAATATCGACCAGTGATCCAATATCAACCAGGGAAGGAAAATATTGTGGCAGATGCTTTAAGTAGACGTTCTAGTGTCCACAACATCTCTGTGATTTGAAAGTGAACCTTGAGTCCTATGAGCATGACCCTAATTTCTCTGAATTCTAAATCAAGCTTAGAGACAATAATTAGAACGCTTGAGTTCTATGAGAGAATCCTATGAGCATGACCCTAGTTTCTCTGAAGTTTAGACCAAGCTTAGAGATAATAATTGGAACCTAGTGGTGATTACTTGTGTCATGATGGTTACCTCTTCTTTCAAAAGAGATTGTGTGTTACACAACCTTTTAGATGGTTTGTATTGGAGGAAATACATTAACCACCATACATGGGTCATCGAGGTATTTATGCTACTTTGAAATTAGTGTCTAGAGAATTATTTTGGCCTTACCTTAAACAAAATGTAGCAAAATTTGTGTGTTCCATTTGTGATAAAATTAAAAGCTATAAAGGTAAGACACAAGGACTTCTCACACCTCTATTAATTCCTATTGATACTTGAGAACAGATATCAATGGATTTCATTACAGGTTTACCTACTACATCCAGTCATAATGACACGATTTGGACTATAGTGGATTGTTTGAGTAAGTAAGCCAATTTCTTAGAAAACACTGACTTCTCAGCAAGCCGCAACCATGTTTATCAAGAAAATTTTTGTGCATTATGGTTTGCCAAAAGTCATTGTTTCTGATAGAGACTGTAGATTCTACAGTAATTTGTTAGACTTCTCCACTACTTTCCATCCAGAAATGAATGGAAGGATTGAGGTCACTAATAGCACCGTCTTGGATCTACTTAGAGCCTCTAATGCCCAACAACTTAGTTCATGGGATGAGTACATTCATGTTTTATAGTTTGCATATAATAATACTCCTCATATCGAACGAGCACCTTTTGAGATTGTATACGGTAAAGCTTTGCCTATTCTGCCTACAAGACTTTCCCACAAAATCAAAGCTGCTCATTAATCCACTATTAATTTTAGTTGCATTTTAAGTGAGGTAAAAGACTTTATTCCACATGCTTAAAAGTATTATGTTAAGAAAGCAAACCACAAATGGTAAGCTATATCTTTTAAAATTGGAGATTACGTACTTTTGAGAATTGAGAAATGCACACTTAAGAGTGTTGAGAAATTCCCAGATGTTAAGCTTACCCCAAGATTTTATGGACCTTTTTGGGTGATTCACAAAATTAATGATGTTGTTTACATATTACAATTACCTTCTCATTGGAAGATTCATAATTCATTTCATATTAGTTTTCTTAAACCTTTTAGGGGATCACTTTCCACTTATCATGTATATGAGGATCCACCTCTTATTGAGGGTGAGAAAGAAGTTTTGATTCCAAATACTATAATTGACTTGCTGATTACATCGATCCATAATGGCAATCAATATATCAAATATTTGTTGACTTTAAAATCATCCTTGCTTGTGAAGATGTGACATGGGTGCCTAAGAAATATTTCCATGCCTTCCTTAAGATCCTCTATTCTTTTCAACAAACCTGTAACTAATGGCAATTACAAACTCAACCAAGAGGAGATGTTATGAGAATGTTATTTAAGCCCTCTTAAAAATATAATTCTGCCCTCTTAGATAATTTGGGGATGCCTCTATTGTCTTTACGCCATGCCAAATTATGTTAATATTATGGGTGATGCCATTTTAAATATTGATATATTTGGTGCACATTGACATATGCATGTGGCTTTTTGTGTTTGTTGCAGTTGGTTTGTATGGCAAGGTAATTCTTGGAGCACTTACGCATGATGTCAACATGTGTGTAGTGATGATTAATATGCTTATGGATTAATTATTTTACCAATTTATTGTTGGATATTTTATAGGTTATAGGTGAAGAGGACTCGGAAGATTGGGGCAAAAGTGTTACATTATTATTTTTGGAATGCATGTGTTCTTTTGGAAAAGCTTTATATATATGTATTAGCTCCATTTATTTATTTTTACAAGCTTAGACTTGAAATTATATATATATGTACTAGCTTCATTTATTTATTTGTAAAAGCTTAGAATTGAAGCATAGACTTGTAAATATATATTTTGTAAAGCTTAAAAGCTTTCCCCTAGCCCCAAGTAATTTAATATTTAAGAGCTCCCATCTTGGGCAAAGAGAGAGTGCACAGCTTGGTGGTGGATCAAGTTGAGGAAGATCCTCTAACATCCCATATTGTTGCAAAAGCATCAGACCACCACTAAAAGTGTGGCAAAACCTAGCATGCCATAATTGGGCATTATTAGAAGTGTGGCAAAACCTAGCATCCCATAATTGGGCATCATTCATTGCATTATTAGAAGTGTTACTAGTAGATAAGCACTGCTAGACAAGAGACATCACACTTTTCATACATGTCCAATTTGTATAAACCTAATGGTGGTTAAAGATCCAGTAAACATAATCTATTTATCTTGTTCTCTATCATGGACAATGCATTTATCATCTGCAAATTCAATGTTAAGACCCCCCCATTGCCTATATGAGAGTTGTAAGCTTAAATCAACGAAAAGAAATCATAGAATACATGACAAGAAATTATCTACTAGTGTACATGCTTTGAGAACTTGAAAAATTTATTTAATTTTTGACCGTCATATCAAATGGGCTTCATTTACCAAGAGTTTTCGACCAGTGATCCAATATCAGAAGGAAAATATTGTGGCAGATGCTTTAAGTAGACGTTCTAGTGTCCACAACATCTCTGTGATTGAAAGTGAACCTTGAGTCCTATGAGCATGACCCTAATTTCTCTGAATTCTAAATCAAGCTTGGAGACAATAATTAGAACCCTTGAGTTCTATGAGAGAATCCTATAAGCATGACCCTAGTTTCTCTGAAGTTTAGACCAAGCTTAGAGATAATAATTGGAACCTAATGGTGATTACTTGTGTCATGATGGTTACCTCTTCTTTCAAAAGACATTGTGTGTTACACAACCTTTTAGAGGGTTTGTATTGGAGGAAATACATTAACCACCATACATGGGTCATCGAGGTATTTCTGCTACTTTGAAATTAGTGTCTAGAGAATTATTTTGGCCTTACCTTAAACAAGATGTAGCAAAATTTGTGTGTTCCATTTGTGATAAAATTAAAAGCTATAAAGGTAAGACACAAGGACTTCTCACACCTCTATCAATCCCTATTGATACTTGAGAACAGATATCAATGGACTTCATTATAGGTTTACCTACTACATCCAGTCATAATGACACGATTTAGACTATAGTGGATTGTTTGAGTAAGTAAGCCAATTTCTTAGAAAACACTGACTTCTCAGCAAGCCGCAACCATGTTTATCAAGAAAATTTTTTTGCATTATGGTTTGCCAAAAGTCATTGTTTCTGATAGAGACTCTAGATTCTACAATAATTTGTTAGACTTCTCCACTACTTTCCATCCGGAAATGAATGGAAGGATTGAGGTCACTAATAGCACCGTCTTGGATCTACTTAGAGCCTATGTTGCCCAACAACTTAGTTCATGGGATGAGTACATTCATCTTTTATAGTTTGCATATAATAATACTCCTCACATCGAACGAGCACCTTTTGAGATTGTATACGGTAAAGCTTTGCCTATTCTGCCTACAAGACTTTCCCACAAAATCAAAGTTGCTCATTAATTCACTATCAATTTTAGTCACATTTTGAGTGAGGTAAAAGACTTTATTACACATGCTTAAAAGTATTATGTTAAGAAAGCAAATCACAAATGGTAAGCTATCTTTTAAAATTGGAGATTCCGTACTTTTGAGAATTGAGAAATGCACACTTAAGAGTGTTGAGAAATTCCCAGATGTTAAGCTTACCCCAAGATTTTATGGACCTTTTAGGGTGACTCACAAAATTAATGATGTTGTTTACATATTACAATTACCTTGTCATTGGAAGATTCATAATTCATTTCATGTTAGTTTTCTTAAACCTTTTAGTAGGGGATCACTTTCCACTTATCCTGGACAATGTGTTGAAGTCCTTGGCCATCAGAGTTACCCTGTGAGCATGGGCACAAAAGTCACTTTCACTATAAAACTTTGCAAGATGGTTGAAGAAGCTCACAAGCCTTAATCTAGTGTAGTACACTATGCATATCTTGTATCAAATATTTGTTGACTTTAAAAATCATCCTTGTGAAGATGTGACATGGGTGCCTAAGAAATATTTCCATGCCTTCCTTGAGATCCTCCATTATTTTCAACAAACCCGTAATTAATGGCAATTACAAACTCAACCAAGAGGAGATGTTATGAGAATGTTATTTAAGCCCTCTTAAAAATATAATTCTGCCCTCTTAGATAATTTGGGGATACCTCTATTGTCTTTACGCCATGCCAAATTATGTTAATATTATGGGTGATGCCATTTTAAATATTAATATATTTGGTGCACATTGACATATGCATGTGGCTTTTTGTGTTTGTTGCAGTTGGTTTGTATGGCAAGGTATTTCTTGGAGCACTTACGCATGATGTCAACACGTGTGTAGTGATGATTAATATGCTTATGGAATAATTATTTTACCAATTTATTGTTGGATATTTTATAGGTGAAGAGGACTCGAAAGATTGGGGCGAAAGTGTATACATTATTATTTTTAGAAGGCATGTGTTCTTTTGGAAAAGCTTTATATATATGTACTAGCTCCATTTATTTATTTTTACAAGCTTAGACTTGAAATTATATATATATGTACTAGCTTCATTTATTTATTTTTAAAAGCTTAGAATTGAAGCATAGACTTGTAAATATATATTTTGTAAAGCTTAAAAGCTTTCCCCTAGCCCTTAGTAATTTAATATTTAAGAGCTCCCATTTTGGGTAAAGAGAGAGTGCATATCTTGGTGGTGGATCAAGTTGAGGAAGATCCTCTAACATCCCATATTGTTGCAAAAGCATCAAACCACCAATAAAAGTGTGGCAAACCCTAGCATGCCATAATTGGGCATTATTCATTGCATTATTAGAAGTGTCTACTAGTAGATAAGCACTGCTAGACAAGAGACATCACACTTTTCATACATGTCCAATTTGTATAAACCTAATGGTGGTTAAAGATCTAGTAAACATAATCTATTTATCTTGTTCTCTATCATGGACAATGCATTTATCATCTACAAATTCAACGTTAAGACCCCCCTTGCTAAAGTGGGTAGAGAAAGAATATTCTTTTTAATCTTGGAATAAAAAGTATACTTTTAAGACAAAGAACTATCTCACCAATACCTTTGTTGGGGTAAGAGGCATTGTTAGCACACGTAACTGTGTGACTACTTTGTGCATTCTCCATACTTTTGCCCAATCTTCTTTGAGAAGTTATGTGCCTAGAAGCACCACTACTATTAGAGATAGATGGATTAAGACACACATCCCGTTCAAGATTATAATTGCAAATAGCCATTAGCGAGAAGTCTTGATAAACGACATTAGTAGACTCCTCTTTCTTGGAACTCTGATTGTCAGAGGTAGAACTACTAGAATCTTCATTAGATTTTGTTTTCTTCTTTCCTTATTTTGAAGTTTGAAACAATTTTCAATTGCATGGCTGGGCTTCTTGCAATACCGATAAGTAACCTTATTAGGATATTTAAAATCACCCTCAGTCTTAAAAGTTTTGTTAGAATTGGTTTTCACTTGAAATTTATTGCTCTTATCATTGGCTGCTAGAGCTTGATCATTGCTAGATTGACTGCTAGAACTCTAGAGACATTCTTTCCAGATTATTTCTCCTACAGAAAGCTAACAAGCTCTTGATCATAGGTAAGGAGGGCTACATTACCTCTCAAAGAAATCCTAAGGGAAGTATTGAAACCCATTTAAGATTTAGGCAATGAGTTTAGGATGATGTTAATCATATCCTTTTTTAGGAATGACTTCATCAATATTGAGAAGTTGTTCTCTCAAGTCCTGTAACTTTAATTAATATTCATTCATAGAACCCTTTTCTTACATATTTTTACTATCAAGTTACCTTCTAAAAAGGAAATCCTTACATCATCAATATTGAGAAGTTGTTCTCTCAAGTTCTATAACTTTGTTCAATATTCATTAATGGACCCCTTTTCTTACATATTTTCATTATCAAGTTACCTTCTGAAAAGACAATCCTTACATCATTTTTAGCATGATACATAATTTTTAGAGTGTTTTAAGTAAGCAAGAATGTTTTGCTGAGATAAGGTAATTAATGCCAAAGCTTGAGAATCATGTGAATCACATCTTGTTTAGTCACATTAATGTAAGGAACTTGTTGTTTGATATGTTGGACCTGAACCCTTTTAGGAGTAGCATGAGCAATTGTGCCAGGGCAAGGGTTATCACACCACCATTGACATGAACCCATAAACCCTTTATAACTAGGACATTTCTAAATATAAAACTCTAGAGACCCATCCAATCTATCCTCTTTGGAAAGGATACCAAATAAATCATTTACAGAGTTATTGGCCATACTTGACTATTGGGGAATTTGAGAAGAAAAGATGCTAAAATAAGTCTTGAGCTAATGTTAGCCTGCTCTGCTGCTGGAGCTGATTAATCAGTGAACTCTTAAAAATTAGTAGTAAAATCGGATGATCCTTGAAGGTGGAATCAGAGTGTTGGCTGGACAACAAACTGAGGACACATTGTTCTCAAGTTGTGGGGCTCATTTAAAGGTCCATATAGTCTCATATGTGACTTTTTCTATCTAATATGGCCTAAGTCTGATGATGTGATTGATTGGTCATATTGAACCAAGTCATGGCTTGGCTGTGAGATGGGGCCAACCTACATCCATGCTAACCCATATATAGACTAGTTTGGTAGCCTTATGATCAAGTTTATTATGTTTACGCACTTCTATAAGCAAGATTCTTTCCTCCTTCCCCTAGAGACTATCTAGATCACTATCAAAGCTCGTTACTCGGAGCACATGGGTGGGTGGATATGCCATCAATTTGTAATCAAGTTTTTCAAGTAATAATGTTATTTACTCTCCATTACTTTCTATAATTCAATGCTTTATTTTGTGTTTATCTAGCTTTTACTATTATTTATTCTTACAAGAGCTATAAAAAGGTGCAAGTCCAGTATAGTGCCTTTTCATGTCTCAAGAAGTCACACCCTTGTAAATCTATAAATAGAGGAGGTGGAGAGCTCATTTGACACACCATATCCTCACATGATGGCCTCACACCCATAAGTCTAACCTATGAGCACTTGCTCTCCCTCAATCATCGTCAATGATGTTATTAGTGCTAATTCTCCTCTTGAAGACATGTAAACAAAGTTAAAGTTTGAAGACAAGACTTTCAAAGAGTCCCGAAGAATCAAAGTTAAAGACTTAAACATGGACATCTTTAAGTGTATCAAAGTTATGAATGGTTCCTTTGGAATATCAAATGTCCAATCAATGAAATACAAAATCCTTTGATCTAAAATGTTGTCTCCAAAGTGTGTTAAGATCTATGGGAGGGACTAAAGTAAAAATTATGATATTTTCAAATAAAGTATAAAGTTATAATCCTTTCAAATAAAGTATAAAGGTTAAATGTTTTAATCTCTTGATATCACAAGATATATTTTCTTGCTTACATACCCTTTATATTTAAATGTTAATCGTAAGAGTAAGATTACTGGGAATGTTCAAAATTAGGTAGTTAGTAGAAGTTCACACTTTGTAATTGGTAGAATGAGCATTAGGACCACCATGGAATGATTTGTATGGGTAGATGGCAGTCCAAACCTTCTTGGTATGACATGATATTATACACTGAGCTCATAGCATGATGCCTAGAGATTAGGCTCCTTTTGCGAATACATGGGGCCACAACGAGGTTATGGTGGTGTTGTATTGGAGTTAAAGGCAAAAGTTACATGCATTAAGCTCTTTGGAGATACCTATAAGGTCAAGGGTTCTCTAGGTGATGGGTCATATTGTGTTGGCTTACACCCACCATGGTCCCCCCTAGCATCTAGAGATGATCTAGAGATGTACATAGAGGGATGACATTAATGAGGTTAGTTGCGAGTGCATGTGTTTATGTGTGCTGTGAGATGCAAGTTGCAAGTGCATGTGTTTATGTGTGCTGTGGGATGCAAGATATGAGGAAAAATGTGATGCCCATAGTGAAATATGCAGGTGGCACGGTGCATGGGCAATGGAAGAAAGAATTTATGCCCCTATATGTGTACTCCTCCAACTTAAATATTTATCGAACTCAGTTGCTTTCTTTGACTCTTTTTATTGGTTTCTTTGACATTTTCTCTTAATATCACTTTTCTTGGGGAGTAAAGATTATTATATTGTTGAGGTAAAGCAATGGACTCTACCTATAGGTATGACTATGGCTTAAGGGGTTTAGCATTAGTGAGCACTAGGGATAGAGGAAATGTGGATCAATGGGTGGTGAGGCTAAAGAAGAGGGGCCATTGATTTAAACAAGGTCTTGGTGATAGATGGAAGAAGGTGTGCCCCTATGTGTGTACTCCTCCAACTTAAATATTTATCCAACTTAGTTGCTTTCTTTAACTCTTTTTGTTGCTTTATTTGACATTTTCTTGACATCCCTTTTCTCGAGGAGTCAAGATTATTAGATTGTTGAGGCATGGCAACAAACTCTGCTTGAAGTTGTGTTGAGACCTCTATGGCTCAAGGGATTTGGCATTAGTGAGAATTGGGGATAGAGGAAATGTGGATCAATGGGTGGTGAGGCCAAAGGAGAGGCCACGAAAGGTTCATATTGATTTAAGGAAGGTCCTCATGGATAGATCGTACCATGCTAGGCTTGCGCCCACCATGGTCCCCACATCTAAAAATGTACTTGGACGGCTTTCTCAATGCCTTTGATATGTTTAATAGATGTAAATCCCATGTGTATATTGTACTATTGTGCATGGGGATAGGCCAAAAGGTGGGCTGAACATAGAAGCTCCTTTTGACGGTGAATACTCCAACACATTGCTTTCTTTGACATTTACTTGTCTGCTTTCTTTAACTCTTACACACGGTTTAAGATAGGGAATTGAGTGTTGATGTGTAGTGAGGATGGTTGATAAGGCAAGTGTGAATAAGGTTAGGTTGTTCATGAGAATGGAAGATTTTAGTACACCTAGTATGGCATGTAAGTTGGTAGACTACTGCAAAGCAATGGGTGGCTTGTTGATGATGCAAGAAAATTTGATTTCTCTGAATGCTATATATAGTGTACATATGCCCTTTCTTTTTAGGTAAATAAAGGCCAAGGACATGGAGTTTGTTGAATAGATCATTTTTTCCCGATTAGACTAGTATGAATTGCAAGGTAGGTTGTACATATGAAGTTCTTCTTCAAGTTTCCACCATAGGTTTGCCACGAGAAGAGAAGAGTTTGAGAACGCTTATGCCAAAGATCATTCCATTTGGCCTTCATTTGGACATATAGATGATCAAGTTTGCCAAGAGCAGAGTAGAGTTTGAGAACACTTATACTAAAGGTCATTCTATTTGGTCTTCATTTGGATATACATATGATTAGTTTTCAATTTAGACCATATAGTAAACAACTATAAATCTGATCCAATCTGAGGCCTTCAAATGAAGTTTAAGGATTTTAGCCATCTTAGAAACATCAGTACTAACACCTTGCAAGGTCAAAACAAAAAAATGAATTAGGTTTTCCAATGTTAGAGGATTGTGCACAATTCAAATTTTAGAAACGGGATAGTTTTTAAGGTTTGCATCCAAACATGAATTTGATTTATCAAATGGATAGTAGACTTCATGGAAAACACCCCTACAAAGTTTCATAAGGTTTGGATTTCATTTTGGTCTCATCAACAGCTTAAATCAAGTTTTCAAGACATGATTAGTGATAGTTTTAGATCTCAGCTGAAGTCAGGGTTTCAACTGGCATACAGAGTTTGGATCTTCATCAACATTATCAAATTGAGCTACACACAAGTTTTGGTCCAATTCAAATGAGGAAAAGATTACCAACCATATGTTTCAAAAAAATCATATGTTTTACTGATTTGCAGGTGGGCTTGAAATGTAGGGTTGAGTTGGCATATATTGTATACATAGGATATGAGTTGTCTAAGCAAGAATCCACATCAGATGCCAAGTTGGGTGCCATGTAGATAGGTTGCTAGAATCATGAGCTAGATTTAGCAAGAGGGAGAGACACTAGGAGGTGCTTCTTTCTTGCCCTTTTGGGAGTATTTTGAAGAGGAATAACTCAAGCCAAGTTCTAGAAGAGGAGGAACATGAGTTCAGACCATTTTGGCAATATGAGAGTCACTCCTGGGGCATCTGTACAACACCCATGTGTGAATAGAAAATTCCAGAAAATAAGAAAGCATGCTCTTGTAGCGAAGATAGCAATTCATTGAAGGAGACATATCATCATCGAGGAGATACAAATATATGCACATATACCTCCTGTGGAAGAGGCCTTCTCTTTGTTTTTTTTTCATATTTTTAATCTCTGATTTGAAGTTGATCCCCATGAGGTGGAAACATGTTCTCTCCCTTGTTATTGTTTACTATTAAGGAAGTTACTAAGGTTTTGGTATGCTGAGAATAGATGATATTTGTGATTGTGCAACAATTCAGAAGATCTTAGGTTTCAAAATCAGAATTTACATTGTTGATCTGAGTTGGAGAGTTTTCTTGGTGGGGATAGAGCTTCCTTTTGAGTTTTTTTTCATGGGTTTGCACTCTTAAGCTTGTAAATCAATTTGACTTGACGAGTTCTTTTCATGTGATATTATATGGGTTTTATAAGTACTCAAGAGAGAGGAGCTACCTTGGATAGGACTTAGTTTTCTTTTCTAAAAAGAGTTTTTAGCTTGTTTTGATCCAATCTATCTTGTGATCACCTACTAGGGTCTCTTACTGTGCTCGCACTTTGGGAGAGCTATCATTATGAATGGAAGATGTTTTGCCTTGCTTGTGGATTGAGAGGCTTGGGTGAGTAGGAGATTGATGCCTAAGGAGGTGTTGGGTTTGAGGCTTGGGTTGTTAAAAGTTAGTTAGCTGATGGTTGATGTTTCCTAGGGGTGTAGAGGCCATCTCTAGAAAAACTCATTCATTACTTTGGTGCTCCCACTAAGGAAAGACTTTATATCTTGCTCTAAGGCTGTTTCTAATCTTTATTTGCTGCTGCTAATTGCAAAGAGAAGAACAATGGGATCTTTAGCAATCTTTCATCCAGGATCAAGTGAGAATGTTCATGAATTTTTGGATGAGCTAGAACTCTTCTATTTTCAATGAAGAAGGGATACGGTTGAAGAGAAGCTGAGGAGTATACACTTATTTTTGAACGATGAAGCCAAAGTATGGTTCAAAGCCTTACCAACTGATACTTGGAATAGTTGGCTCCTATTTTGGAAGCTTTCATGACAAAGTATGGGAGAGGAGAAACTTCTAAAGCTAGTTGGACTCATCTCCAACAACTCAAAAAAAGGACTTTATACAACTATTACACATATGAAGCTTAGTTTTAGGACCTATGGGGAAAGTGGAAAGTTTCACAAGGATTTGCACTTGTTTTCTTTAAAAAAAAAAGACAGATTTATAGAAGGACTACATTTGATTTTGAAAAGTAAGATACATGGTAAATTTCCTCCAAAATTTTGATGAAACCATTACTGTAGCTAGCCAAAAAAGGAGAGGAAAATCAAATTTGAACAGGAAATGACTATGGGTAGGAGTAGAGAATATCTGATTTCTAAAGAGGATCAGGGAGCTACTTAGTAGACAAATCATGGATGTGTTGTGTAGAATAGGGGTAGGGGTAGAGAGGATCAAATTTCTGAACAAGATCAGGGAGCTACTGATCAGCCAAATTAGGGACGTGCCACAGACTCTCATTTACTTCAAAGGATTACTTAACAAAACTAGAAAATTTGACAAATCAGGGATGTGCCATAGACTCGCATCTACTTCAAAGGATTACTCAACAACTAGAAAATCTGAATTTGCATATGATGCAATGTTTAGGACAAAGATAGGTTATTCCAAGGGAGCTATTTGATAGACAAACTAGGGATGTGCCAAAGATTCTCATCTACTTTAGAGGATTACTCAATAACAGGAAAATCTGAATTTGCATATGATGCAAGGTTTGCGACAAAGATAGGCTATTCCAAGGGAACCAAATAGACTAGTTAGGAGGCAACAACATAAATGTGTATGCTACAATTATAATGAAAGAGGTCATGGAATAAACAATTGTCCATATCCTAGAGGAGATCTCGGGAGAATACTTCCTATCCAAATTAGACCAAAAATCATATCAGCCATATTACAGAGACTGGAACAAGTAGGAAGGGTGTTTAATCTAGAGGGTGGACCACCCCCACCACCTATGTAAGAAATAAGGCCTTTGGAAGTAGGAGGATTAGCCTTGATAAATCCATCTATTCAGCCAATTCAAGGAGATGATAGAAACATCAACATCATAGAGGTTGAGGAAACTGAATTGGAAGATGATGATAAAATAGATGAAGATGCGGATCTCATTCCAGTGCAAAAGAGGAAACTTAAATCAAATCAGAAAGAAGGAGAAAGAACTGAAACTTTTGAAGATTATGTAAGAAGGAAAAGGGGAAAGGATGACAAAGGCAAGATCTGGATATCTACGAGGATCCAAGAACAAGTAAGAAGAAGAAGAGGATTAGAAGGAAGGTACTCCTTTACTGATTTTCCATTAGGACATGTTCAGAGACCCTATAGCCTTTTGGAAGACTTAAACATAGGAAAAGAACCAAACATCAACATGGTCTCAACTTTTGCAGTTTTAGCACCAAAGATGAGTAGGCAATGGAGTAGGGCTGGTAGCCTCTGATTACCCAAGAAGAAGAGAAGTGTACATTTAAATCTAATCAAACTTAAGCCACAAGCTAATGTGGAACCTACCTTGGATGCAAAAGGACACATTATTTCAAAGGTCTACATAGATGGTGGAGCACAGGTGAGTATTATGCGTGAGGATAAAATGCATAAACTTGGTTTGAAGACACACTCTCTATACTCAAAGTCAAGTTGGCCAATAATTCTAGGGTAAGGTGTATTGGAGTTATACAAGCTCTAAAAATTACATTATGTCGTATAGAATCTAAAGTGGATATGCATGTGATGCCAATAAAGGGAGATGGCTACCCCATCATACTTGGAAGGCCATGGTTGATAGCTATGAGGGCTATCCAAAAATGGGAAACAAGTTTACTTGTACTCAAACTAGAGATAGAAGGAAACAAAGAAATGCTAGTCATTTATGATATGAAGCTTGGAAAATAGATTAAGATGAAGCATGGAAAATAAGGTAAGATGAACTATGAGACTACAGTGAATGAAGAAAGTGCAACTGAATACATCACTACTGATGAGGAGTAATCTATCATTTTAGATGAAGAAAACTAGAATTTAGAAAATTCAAAATTCAGAAAAAAAAATAGAAATTAGACATGAAGAGAAACTTAAGAAGATTATTTCCAAAGATCCTCACTCCAGTGGAGAAGGAGCAATACCTAGCCATCCTTAAGAAGTTTCCATATCTATTCATTACTGAGTATACTAAAATCACAAGAGTTTAGGGATTTGAGCACCATATAGATCTCAAGGAAGGACCTAAGCCTGTTATTCAAAGATTGAGGAGGTTGGGAGTCATTCAGTGTAGTTAAGTTCATGCACTGGAGCTCCATGTGTTCAAGCTGTGAAGGTTCCATTTCTATCAATAACTCATTTTCTCATAAGAGCAATGTGAATGTAATCACTAGGTGTTTTAAGGTGAAAGTTTCCATTCATTAGTCAATAGAGCATTGAGAACTACTAATCCAAAGACCACCCAAGATAATTTCCTTAAGGTTGTCATGAGAAACCTCAACCTCACATTCTGTGTTTATTCCCTCAGTGAGAATAGTAAACTAGCCCAATATTTCAATGTAGCATCTATCATAGCAATGTGCCTAGGGTTCCTCCACATATAATGTTGTGTTTGGATATAGGACTAACTGCTCCTTTTTTCCTAGTGTGAAATCTATCCAAACTTTGATAGACTCCTCAAATGGAATCATGGATGTCTTAGTTTCAGCTTCAATTTCAGCCTCAAATGGAATCATGGATGTCTTAGTTTCAGCTTCAATTTTAGCCTCAAATGGAATCATGGATGTCTCAGTTTTTCAACTTTAGTTTTAGTTTCACTTTTTCCCATTCGCTTTCAAACATGAGCATTGAATCTTTATTCTCCTCGGTTCACACATAAAGAGTGATCAAAAGCATAATTATCCTCACTCCTTCTCTCAACATTGTTGAGTGCTTGATGTAGTGCCTAGTGTGTACATAATGGCATTGTAGGTCCACTCATTGTCCTTACTAAGACTCGTTCAGAAGCTTGTGAATGCTTTGGAGGTCCATGTGTGGAATTAAAATACCTTTTCATGTAGCCTTTTAGGTTTAGATGATACAAGGCATGATTAGATTATAGGGGTGCAAATATGGAAGTTTCATCATCATCTTTCAAGGTAAGACTACATCTCCTAGTATGGATTTACAATGAGGTGTTTTAGTTTTTCTCTTTGCTGAGTACAGGCTTGTAGTATATCATGCATATATTCTCCCTCTAATTTTTCTCCTATTTCAAAGGAATGGTTTCAGCAATAGTGCCTTTTACTGTTGAAAGGGAAACTGGTGTACTCTTCTTTTTGTATTTGGGTTACTTTTATAGATTAAACATTGTGTGGTTCGATATTAACAATTGAATGAGTTAGACAATCCTAAAAGCATGGTTTCTTGAGCATGCTTATTGTGTTCCTCATGTGTCGTAAGAATGTGGTTCTCATTCTAGGGTGATTGGTTGGATTTTAGTGCGTGGATTAGACTATGAGGTGTTGGACATTGTTTCATCTTCTGATTCTTCTTGGATCCTCAAGTTCCCCCTTGTTCTTACCCATGCGACGAGAAAAAACTTTCTTTTGAACACTTCTAATTTACAATGTTAGCACATGTATACAAAATATTGGGCACACGGCCATAGTCCAAAATAATCCAAATTATTGTATGAACCACTCAAAAAAGAGGCTCAATAAATAGAGCCATGCGTACATGCATATACCAAAAATGACGAGAGGCTAACTCGATTGTGCATAGATCATCATCCATGAGAATACTCGTCGCTCATACACCTACTCACAATAAACAATATTGTTAGTGTTGTCACATACAAATAATCCTATGTCACATGCAAATAATCTTGCGAGACGATGACAAACGCAAATAATCCTACAACAAATGCAAGGATTGCTCGTCACTCATGCACCTACTCACAATAGACAATAATGTTATTTGCATCACACACAAATAATCGTGCGAGACAAATGCAAATAGTTAGGCCTAAAAATACAACAAGTCAGTACCAATCATGCATATACTATCCCCATGCAGAATATGTGGATATCACCCACATGTGGAGTCACCCACATACCGTAGGTAGTACAATGGTGTCACAAGCATCCCCGATCGACCATAGAGGTGTGTAGGTAACAATACGTAAAATCTATGTTTTCCATATATTGTAATGTTATCTTTTCTATGTTGCTCCTATTTTGTAAGCCTCACAAGACCCTTAGGCCACTTACTCTCAGGCAGCCTAATAAGAAAAGTCTTATTTAGCATAAAAGCCAATCTGTCATGTTTGTAACGCATCTTCTTCCATGTGTCATGAGATGAGTGCTATCTCTACTCTCTCGGGTTTGGTACATATCTTCTTCCATGTGTAATGAGATGAGTGTTGTCTCTGCTCTCTTACAACTCTCTCGGGTTTAGGGAGTGAGTGAGGTTGGAACACACCACCGATTGGTGAAGGAAATGCAATGATGTGCAATGTACAGAGGAGAAATATGAAGCTCTCGAGATCACTTGAGATTAGCTTGGTGCAAGTACCCACGACTCACTTGTTAGAGAGGCAAGCACCCATGCAAGAAAGGAAAGGTGGACATGTCCCATAAGGCATGCTCAAGTCTATAGTGATGCCATGTTGTTATAATAAGTCATGCTTATATAAACATAGCTATGTTGGCAATGAATGATTAACAAATCAATGCATGAGGAAACATTTGAGGTATTAGGAAATATGTATCATCATGAATCTTCTTTTAATGTGTATGTCCAAGCGTGGTGAAGTAACTCTCGCTCGCTCCTACATACATTGTTGTTGCTCGCTAATGAGGTAATGCGAATCCTGTCGGTTGGAAGCTTAAATGTATTGCTTATGGACACTTGAGAAGCCTATTATTTTGTGGCCCTATTTTTAGGTAACAAAATAGGATAGATGAAATATATTAAAAATAACTACAACGACGTCTAGGAAATGATGAAGATGGCGACTTTATTTGCAGGCTTAAATTTGAATTTGAATTTTTATAAAATACATTAAGAATACTTATACAGCAGTGACGTCTGGCAAATGATGAGGAAGATAGTGGGCCTCTATCTTATGTCACTTCAGTTTTACAGCTCCTCACATCATGGCATTTTGTTTTTGGTTGGCTAAAAAAGAGATTACCCGTTTGATTGGATTTCTCGAGCTAATCTGGTGCAGGTCCATAATTGCTTTCTTACGCTAATGGAGTTGTAGGTTTGATTGGCTCCCCATTTTGGAGTTCTCATGCTTGGTTTGATTGGCTATCTCACGATAATGTTGTTACAGGTATGATTGGCTGGGAAGAGTCATGTCTTTCTAGTGATAGGGTTGTAGAAAAAAATATGGTTGGGTAACATTTACAAGTAGCAAATAAAGAATCTTTTGAATTAATGAATATGATTATTACTTTTTTTGTAATGCGAGATTTTTATTAGATTAGTACCAAGCAGTGTCCTTACGGATGAGAGCTGGAAGTAAGACTCGATCACGAGACCTTGCCCCAAACACACACATGCTTCACCAATTGCTCTACCGCACTGTTGGTAATATGATTTTTTCAGTCATTGTGTGTCCCTATTCCCATAGAGCTTTGCCCTCATTTTTTCATTCCTACTTTTCCTCTCCTCACTCTCCCCTAACAATAACTCTTCTACTTTCCATTACATAGAGAGTTTTTTTTCCCTGGTCCGCCATAGCCAAAGAGAGTTTTGATCTTCACAACCATAATACATTAAGTTTTACCCTAATTCTGCATGGTCTTTAATTTCATCGTAGCTACAAAGCCACCATATCCAAAAAAAAAAGCTTGCATAAAGTTTCTAGAAAATCGTTTCTATTTTTTAATCCATAGTATATTTATTCAATTTAAAAAAAAAACATTCATGGTTGTAGTTTCTTAATTTTTGGCTTGGCTTCAAAGATCTATTTTTTTCATAGTAGTACGTAGAGTCATTAAGTTAAGTGAGAGAAAACTGGTTTTATTTAGTACACCACATTTTTTTTCATTATTTAATAAAAAAATAGACCTTTCTATATTATTTTTTTGCTATAGGTGTCTAAGGCTATAAATTGGCTCGAATACATAAGCTCATTTATTGTCTTTCTAGTTACTACACAGAAGAGGAACATAGTGAGCCCACACCCATGACTATTGCTAGCCTTATTGCTAATGTGTTGAGAAAGAGTTATCGACTATATGGGTGACTTCCCTCCTCAACACTCCCTCCACATTACAAATTATCGCAGGCTTAGGGGCGATGTTGGCATCTTTTCATAGCCTTGTCGATGTGACATATGTGGATGAGTGTGGATGGAGAGGCATCGTGTAGCTCCCATATCATGTGACATACCATATAGGGAGGTTGATAGACTTTTTGTTATTAGAGAGGCACTTCTAGAGCTATTTCATAGCCACATAGGTGAGTTGCCTCCAACAAGGAGGTCGTCGTCAACATAGTGAGGTGCTCCCACCCACAAATGGTATCACATATTTATAGTAGATATGTAGTCACATATGGAATGGTACATAACCGACAAATACCACTATACTTAGCAAAATAGCTATATACAGAGTTTGTGCTCCGTCATGAGTGGACTACGCTTCTTATAGACCTAGAGTTGGTGCTGGTAAAGGACATGTGATGTGCTGTACTAGAGGACCAGGAGAGGCAACCTCCTCCACCAGCCCTTGACATGTCCCTACTTTGACTTTTGAGGCTCTAGAGAGGAACATTGGGGTGGAAGTTAGATTGACGACTGAGTCTATACATCATGTGGTATAGCTATTCTCGACACAAGCGAGAACCACGAGCCAAGTGCATTTGTATTTTTATGTTTATGTACATCTTTATATCAACTTTTCTATATATATCAACTTTATGTGGCACAACTATTCTTGACACAGGTGAGGACCACAGGCTAGGTACTTCTCTATTTTTATGTTTATGTACATCTTTATACCAGCTTTTCTTTATATATCTTTAATTGATGGTGATTTATTGGCATAGCAGGCATCCACATCTTTATATCAACTTTTCTATATATATCTTTAGTTGATGGTGATTTATTGGCATAGTAGGCATCCACATCTACTATTAGAGATTTAGTTATACTAGAGACGATTGAGGGTTCCACACAAAGGACCATGGACCAAGTATATCTCTCTTTTTATGTTTATGTACATCATTATATCAATGTTTATTTATATATCAATGTTTGATGGTAATCATCTTGATTAGCAATTGACTTTTGTGGCATGAGCATCTAGGAGTGTAGATCTAGCTACATCACAATAGATTAAGAGGCTTTCTATAGAGATTGAGCAGGCAAAGTAGAGCTAGCTACTCTATGCCAGAGTATGGTAGACGAGGTATTCACAAGAGCTAGCAAGTGTCTCAACATGGCAACATTCGCATGCAGCCGTATCTTGCTTTGTATCCATGACTAGTGGGGACATTCGCATGCAGCCGTATCTTGCTTTGTATCCATGACTAGTGGGGATGAGATTATTGTGGATAATGGACATTATCATCACATACACCTGATCATGTGTGTGATACTACATGTCCGGTCTACCAGGTGGCTCTTGATGTGATAGGCCTATATATGCTCAGATGTGGGCACTTTTTCCATCTCCACTGCATCACATTATAGATGGTACGACATGTGAGATGCCCTATTTCCATGTATGATGTCGTCAATTTGACCACCTATTTTATGCTTAGCATCAACAATCTCTACCCAAGAACAACTGAGATTGATCTCACCAAATGGCCAGCCAGTCACATACTACTCATGTGATGTTTTGCTAGGCTTTGCTCGCAAAGGTCGAGTGGATAGCCAGTGAGTTTGGGTCGACTACTTTACAACATGTACTAGAGGAGAGCAAGTGCACAGCTCTAGAATGAGTTGGCGACACAAGTCCTAGTGGCACATCTATAGAGACAACAAAGGAGCTCATTCGAGTACATCCCGGATGAGAACAGACTTTACATTTTGGGTACAGAGGCAAAGCCGACGAGACGAGGGCACGATAGGCAAAGGCCGAGAGGCCACTCCAAGTGGTGCCCTCTCTTGCTTTACCTAGTGGTAGATAAGAGTATTGCAGAGCAAGTCACAGGCTTGGGGGGGCGCCCTATGAAGAAATCCTATGTATCATGTGCGTTCAAGGAGTATTAAAAAAACCCCTTACACTTACACACTTTTGTGAATAAAGTGACCCCTTTTTCTTCATAAACTTATGGTTTTTTTTTTCTACATTGGTTAAAACCCTCTCTTGTAAATGTAATTCTATAACTTTTTTTAAGTTAAGATACTCCTCTTTATGAACTCATGTGCTACATTCACATATTTTTAGGTAAAGCCCCCCCGGGGTCACAGGGGCTCCTTGATAGTGCCGATAGCACCATGAGCCTATTAGGGATGAGGACCTAGAGTGGGTGGATAGTGACTAAACCCATAGTAGTTGGGTTAGCACTTGAATATTGTACGTAGATTTTGATTATACGCTTATCTAGTGATTGAACCCAAAGTCGCTAGGTTAGCACTATTTTATTGTAGTCTCTTTCTCCATTATATTTTTTGGACCCACATATTTGCATTGTCATGTTGGCATTACTTGATATTTTGTGGTTTATATATGTCATTATATTCTATTTTGATTTTTTTTTCTTAAAGCTTTGTGTATATCATCATTATATTTGGTTTATTTTATTATATTTGGTTTATTTTATTATATTTGTCTTCGATCATGATCACCTCATTGTGTTTGGTGAACGAGAGAGAGAGAGAGAGAGAGAGAGAGAGAGAGAGAGAGAGAGAGAGAGAGATTATTCTAGTTCTATTGTTTACAACACACCTCAGTCTTGAAAATTTTAGACCATTTGAGCTTCGTTAGTTATAATTTGTGGACCAAAGGCTCAATTTCGAGGGGACCCTCTAAGGCTAACACATTGAAAATCAGGCGTCTGGTCCATACATTCCAACAATGTACTCGGATGGTGACCAAACTTTGCAAGAGTGTATATGTGGACCCCACCCTCACTCTTGCAAAGTTTGGTCACCATTCGATCTCCTTTGGATGCAATGTATGGGCCAAAGGCCCAATTTCAAGGAGGCTCTCTAAGGCCATAACACATTAAAAATCAAGCATCTGGCCCGCACATTCCAACCAAATGTACTAAGATGGTGACGAAACTTTGTAAGAGTGTATGTATGGACTCCACACTCTCTTGGTCACCATCCGAGCAAGCTTACAATGTGTGGGGCTAAAGGCCCAATTTCGAGGGGTCTCTTTAAGGCCATAAGACATTGAAATCGGGCATCTAGCCTGCACATGTGTAAACCAAATGTATGGTGACCAAACTTTGCAAGAGTATGTATGTGAACCCCACCCTCACTGTTGCAAAGTTTGGTCACCACATTGGAGCTCCTTTGGTTGCAACATGCAAGCCAAAGGCCTAATTTTGAGAGGGCTCTCTAAGGCCACAACATATTGAAAATCAAGTGTCTTGCACACACATTCCAACTAATTATGCTCAAATTGTAGCCAAACTTTGCAAGGGTGTATATGTGGACCCCACCCTAACTCTTACAAAGTTTGGTCACCGTCTGAGCTCCTTTAATTGCAACGTACAGGCCAAAGGCTGAATTTCGAGGAGGCTCTCTAAGGCCACAACACATTGAAAATCAGGCATCTGGCATGCGCATTCCAACTATGCTCGGACGGTGACCAAACTTTGTAAGAGTGTATATGTGGACCCCACCCTCACTCTTGCAAAGAGTGTATATGTGGAACACACCCCCACTGTTACAAAGTTTGGTCACCAAGCTCCTTTAATTGTAATGTGCAAGCCAAAGGCCCTATTTAGAGGGGACTCTCTAAGGCCACAACACATTGAAAATCAGGCGTCTGGCCCGTATATTCCAACCAAATGTTCTCGAATAGTGACCAAAATTTGTAAGAGTATATATGTGAACCCCAACCTTACTGTTGGAAAGTTTGGCTACTATCCAGGCTCTTTTGGTTGTAATGTGCGAGCCAAAGGCCTAATTTCGAGGGGGCTGTCCAAGGCTACAATTAGGCATCTGGCCCACGCATTCCAACCAAATGCGCTTAGATAGTGACCAAAATTTGCAAGGGTTTATATATATGTGTAAACCCCACCCTCACTCTTGGAAATTTTGGTCCACCTTTGGTTGCAATGTGCAGGCCAAAGGCCCAATTTCGAGGGGGCTCTCTATGGCCGCAACACATTGAAAATTAGGCGTCTGGCATGCACATTCTAGCCAAATGAGCTCAAATGGTGATCAAACTTTGCAAATGTGTATATGTGCACCCCACCCTCACTCTTGCAAATTTTGGTCACCATCAGAGCTCCTTGTCTTGCAATGTGTAGGCCAAAATCCCAATTTTGAGAGGGCTCTCTAAGATTGAAAAACAGGCATCTGGCACACATATTATAACCAAATATGCTCAGATGGTGACCAAAATTTACAAGAGTATATATGTGGACCCCACCCTCACTCTCGCAAAGTTTGTTCACACCATCCTAGCTCCTTTGGTTATGTGGACCCCACCCTCCTCACTCTCGCAAAGGTTGTTCACACCATCCTAGCTCCTTTGGTTACAATGTGGAGTCCAAAGGCCCAATTTCGAGGGGGCTCTCTATAGCACACAACACATTGAAAATCAGGTGTCTAGCACACAGATTCCAACCAAATGTACTCCGATTGTGAAAAAACTTTGCAAGGGTGTATAGTGGACCCCACCCTCCCTCCTGCAAAGTTTAGTCACCATCCAAGCTCCTTAGGTTTCAATGTGCGGGCCAAAGGCTAAATTTTGAGGGAGCTCTCTAAATATTGTAATATGTGGGCTGAAGGTCCAGTTTCAAGGGAGTCCCTTGGAAATTTGACTTTTGGCCCGCACATTACAACCAAAGGAGCTCTGATGGTGAACAAACTTTACAAGAGTGAGGGTGGGCGTCCAAACTTTGTAAGAGTGTATATGTGGACCCCCCACCCTCACTCTTGCAAAGTTTGGTCTCACCATCCAAGCTCCTCTAGTTGTAGTGTGCAGGCCAAAGGCCCAATTTCGAGGGGACTACTTCTTTGGTTGCAATGTGCGGGCCAAAGGTCCAATTTCGAGGGGGATGCCTCCTCAAAATTGGGCCTTTGGTCTGTATATTACAACCAGAGGAGCTAGGATGGTGGCCAAACTTTGCAAGAGTGAGGGTGGGATTCACATATACACTCTTACAAAGTTTGGTCACCATTTGAGCACATTTGGTTGAAATATGCATGCTAAATGCCTAATTTTTCAATGTGTTGTGCCCTTTAATATACACTCTTCAAAAGTTTGGTCACCATATGAGAGTTGTGAATGATCCTGGACACACAACAATGTATGGCTTGCTTGCTTATGGTGGCTCTCGCATCCACACTCTCATTAGAAGGAGGAGGAGGAGGCTCACATGTTTCATCTAAACTAAGGGGGGGCAATAGTAGAAGAGGTGGAGGAGGCTCATGTGGTGTTGGCCCACCAATGTTAGAGGCTACCCATTGGCGTGCTCTCCAAACTCTTTTTCATTCCTTACAAGATATTCTCTTTCTCTCAACTTCTCTCAACATTAAAGACTACCCATTGAAGTGCTCTCCACTCTCTCGTTTTTGTTTCTGCAAGCTATCCTCTTTCTCTCAACTTCTTGAGCCTCATGAGTTGGGGGGTTCCTATCCCTATCAAATTTATTACTTTTACGACTTTGTGAGTCCATTCTCTCTAAAATGCTATGAAGACTAGACCCTAAACAATGATTGAATGAAATGAGCATAGAAGTGTGTGCATTTGTAGGAAAGAACAATCTATTATCTTGCATTATATTAGATATTCTAATTTACAAGATAAGATTTGTCCCAACCATTGGTGCATGTCTTGGGCACCTCTATGAGCACCTATAGGGCTGCCAAAATGGCTCCACATTGCCCATATATGACCTCTAACTTTTCCCTTAAAGCGGTTGTAAGGAATAATCATGTCTATGTGGCATTGGATTAAGGTGTGTACATGACATCCCCTCTTGCTAAACTTGGAGCTAGGGTGCACATGAGGCGCTCTTGCTCCATGTTGTCGATTCAATTACAGATTGGATCTCCCATATGGTGTCTCCACCAATATCTCCTTGGAAACTACAGGGAATGGAACTGGCCCCTTTGCCTCTTGAAGCCCTATTAGCATAGTAGACTCCATAAAAACCTAGTACTTATCTCCTCCTCTTCAATGGATTCAAAGATAATTGTGGAAACCTGGAGAATTGTCACCTCAACGACTATGGTGATCTCGGGAACTTGCATGGAATCTTGAACTATCTGTGGCTCTACATGCTTAAAAAATTGCACCTCTTGTTTGACCTCAACCTATAGATTTGACATGATGTCTAGTACCTCTCTGGTATCCCTTTTTCCTTGGTCTTCTACTACGGTACTCTTGTTCACTTCTTTGGTCTTTTACCACACTTGATTCCACTGGAACACTTTGCCTCCTCCATTTGTTTCCAATACTCTTCTTCAGAGCGTTGCCTTCTTTGACTTGCTTCTTCTTCACATTGTTCCCTTCTTTGCCTTGTTTCTTCTACACGTTGTTTGAAGATAATTGTGGGAACCTAGAGAATTGTCACCTCCTCAATGACTATGGTGATATCGGGAACTCGCATGGAGTCTCGAACTATATGTGGCTCTACATGCTCAAACAATTGCACCTCTTGTTTGACCTCAACCTGTAGATCTGACACAGTGTCTAGTGCCTCTCTGGTATCCCTTTGTCCTTGGTCTTCTACTACAGTACTCTTGTTCTCTTTCTTGGTCTTTACCAGACTTTCTACCACTAGAGTACTTTGCCTCCTCCATTCGTTTCCAATACTCTTCTTCAAAGTGTTCCCTTCTTTGACTTGCTTCTTCTTCACATTGTTCCCTTCTTTGCCTTGCTTCTTCTACACGTTGTTCGAAGATAATTATGGAAACCTTGAGAACTGTCACCTCCTTAATGACTATGGTGATCTCGGGAACTCGCATGGAATTTGAAACTGTCTATGGCTCTACATGCTCAAACAATTGCACCTCTTGTTTGACCTCAACCTGTAGATCCGACATGGTGTCTAGTGCCTCTCTGGTATCCCTTTGTCCTTGGTCATCTACTATGGTACTCTTCTTCTCTTCCTTGGTCTTTTTACCACACTTGCATCCACTCGAGTACTTTGCCTCCTCCATTCATTTCCAATACTCATCTTCAGAGTGTTACCTGGTTTGACTTGCTTCTTCTTCACATTGTTCCCTTCTTTGCCTTGCTTCTTCTACACATTGTTCCCTTCAGGGATCTAGGTCTTCACATGCTTGTCGATAAATCAT
Source organism: Cibotium barometz (assembly GCF_041138505.1). Lineage (NCBI taxonomy): Eukaryota > Viridiplantae > Streptophyta > Polypodiopsida > Cyatheales > Cibotiaceae > Cibotium > Cibotium barometz. The sequence goes on along the minus strand of NC_141058.1, from coordinate 54,431,840 downwards.
TGCGTTTTCTTGGGATTCCCATTCATTAGATGATTATGAATTGATAGATATTAAATTTTTAAAAAATATGCATGATATATTTGGTTAGATTTTTAACATGGGGAGGAATTTGATATAATGTATGATTTATTTTTTAAAAATATTTTATAATAATAACTCTAAAGAATTTATTAATTTCTTTTTTTGAGAAGAAGACTTAAAAGATATTTCTTTCAACTACGAAACAATATATTATTTACTTTATAGATGTTATTCATTTTTTAAAAAGTAAAATTTATTTTCTTTAATATAAAAAATTAATTTAAAAAGCACGCATTTAAATTACATATTTATCACATAAATTAACAAGTTAATATATTTTTAAGTCAATCTATGCTTTATTTTTAAAAATAGATATCATAAGAGTATTTTACATATATATGCATGGATTATCTATAAATTAAATATATATATTTTACATGTATGTAAAACTATGAATGGATGCACCCATGCATGGGGTGATGATGACATGAAAACTTTAGTTGATGATGTGGTAGGTCGAATTGTTGACGTGGCATACACGTGTGTGACATGTGGCACCATCTCAAGATGATGTGATATGTCCACATGTTTGATGTTTTGATGACATAAACTAATGATGTGGCAATTACAGTAAGTTGACAACTCTACGTCTTTGTTGATGATGTGTCAATATAGGTAACATGAGGTGGCATAGTGAGATGACATGCCATGCCATCAATGATGAGGTGGCATAATGAAGTGGCACAACCATGTGTAAATGAGATTTTAGACATGTGGGCACATGCATGGCCACCTAGGGGTCTCCACCTAGGCTCGGTACATTGCCTAATCTAGGTTACCAAACCTAGTTAGGCTTGGAAAAGAAGAAGCTATTTCAATATAAAATGGATGAAAATAGACATTCTCTTACTCAAATTAAACCAAATTGTTTTTCATAGATTCACCAATTATTAGCACTACTTTCTCACATAAAATTATTACATAATCACATAAAATGAATTTCTAGAATTAATTTACTAATTATGTTCAATTGCTCTGAGACTTTGAAGTAAATATCCAATAGAGATCTTGGAAAATCTAACTTTGAAGTAAATATCCAATAGAGATCTTGGAAAATCTAACTGTTAAAAATAAAATTGGACCATATGGCTACATTGTCCTCTCATCATTATCTTTCCTTGGGTTATTCAATCAAGTAAAAATAACAAATTTTTGTTATAAAGACATATTGTACAAATAAACTACTCTTTTTATATAATTTAAAAACATATAATAATTAGTTTAAAATAGAAATTACATGACATAAGAATTTGGCATTTTAAATTTTTTATTTTCAATCGAACCATATATTGAAGTGTACGACCAAGGGTGTGATGTTTCATTAGAAGAGTTCAATGCTAAATTTCTTTGCTAATTGAGCGCTGCAATCGAACCATATATTGAAGTGTACGACCAAGGGTGTGATGTTTCATTAGAAGAGTTCAATGCTAAATTTCTTTGCTAATTGAGCGAGACTAGTCATTTTTAGTGGAAATTATATTTTATTTTTTTTTAGTACAAAAAAGCTTGGAAGGTGAACCAAAGTGGACCACAATATAAAGTCATATAGGAATACAACTCCTTACATGCATAAAGCCTTTCCATGGTGGTGTACACATATGAAGATTAGGCTCACATGGACCGTATGACAATATAAAGCCCATACATAACCACTTGCGTTATCACACAAGATGTGTCTATAGTTAGTAAAACTCGATAATTGACTCATGTTAAAGAGCATATCCTCATGATCATGGGTCGGTCAGAGTTGACTTATAGACTTGCTACACATGTCCTACACGTGATGATGTGGCAACCAATGATTACGAGTACACTATCAGATTCCAAAAACTGATGTGTTAACATCCACTTCATTCCATGCCCTCACGTGTCATCATCTCTATGCATTTCCATTCTAGCAGCAGCTGATGTGTGAGCATCTAAGGCATCCCCTTAGCTGACATGTACGTATTTGCCCTCCCCATCGCCCATGATAGTTGAGAATGGCCTAAGCAGTCGGGAGCCTTGTTAGGTGGGAATTGCCCTCCCCAGGGCCATTCCCTACACCTTCAAAGAAGGGCCAATGTGGAAAGGTTGGGTGTGTAAGAATCCAAGTCCCATGTAGGACATCAAATGTTTGATAGGCAAAGTTAGTGCATGTTGCCATGCCAATCCAACTCTTGACACTGCTGTAAGATCCCCGTCCCCACCGCGCAACAGATTCTGGGTGCTAACAGCGGACGTAGTATATCTAGCGCGTGGCAGGATCCTACACTCGGGGCCTGGCCCACAGATATCCGGATAGGTGACTAATTCCTCTGTTCTTCCAAAACCGAACTCGGAAAAACTTCTCTTGCCCGGAAAGCATAGCCGATTCCTCCAGGATAAAATTTTACTCTAACCTAGTCAAGATCATTACTGACCAAACTGATCCGATTGCACCTATAAAGATACTCGGCCAGATCAAGGAAGAAACTTGCACTTGGATCATAGAGATCAACGCTTTTTTCCCATCAAGAGGCACAGCTGTTAGAACAATTTTACTATCCCTGATTTACTTCATCTATCGTAATAAGAGAAAGGAGTCTCATTTTATGGATCCATCAGTCCAGCCTAAAGTCCCATGGGTTAGCCAACCGCCCAACCACTGTAGTGATGGGATCCAATTAGGAATTTGGTTAGGTTTTGTCCCGGGTACAAGGGAAAAGAGTTCCTAGGCCCCCTAGCCGGATATTCATGCAAATTTAACACCAGTCATGCCACTTACACACCCAATATGAAATTGCCTTTTTCATAGATTCAGCCATCTTTAAAACAATCATTTAATGAAATCATAGTATCACTGATCACAATCTTCCAAAATATCCGGTTGATTCTTAATTTCCAATCATTCCTTCATCGGAGTATCTATGGCATCATTGGCAACCAGAACGCTCACCACCTGTCCACTCAAGGGTTTTTTCAATAGTTCCTAGCTCACCCGACAATATAATCACTTATAAAAATCAAGATGGAATCTCTGTTGAAGATCAGCAAGATCAACCGACAGATCCATATAAAAAAGCCATGGACTCATCTGTTGAGGACCAGCAAGGTCAATCAACCAGATCCATGCCCGATTTCAGAAAACAACTCTTACTCCTTATTCCAATATCTTCCACGATGCATGTGTGGGTATCTTCAACGACCCAGAGCCCGAGCACCGTATGGTCAGCACCCTCTAGGATCCTTCGCAGGTCACCTAGCGCTTCACTCATAGGCCGCTTCCTTGGTCCCTCATCCACCGTACCGGAAGCTCACCATTTAAATCGAACCGAGGCTAGTCAAGACCTCGGTCGACCTTGCTACGCGAGACATCCTCCATTGACTCTCCGTCAGCAGTTGCAACTTTATTAGTAGTTAGGTCTCCACGACCTTAATCACAAGATGGTCAAAATGCTTCCCCAGCATTCTTGACATAAAACAGTCATTTACAAATAGGTCACAATTACAGTTTCTATATTGAACTCTCGTCTTTCCACATTGTTCCACATCAATCCATATTACTTAACCCAAATCCAAATCATATGCGTATCCATTCTTAACCGGATACATCATTTTCCATCCCATCACATCAGATTCATTCACTTCACATAACATCCATTCCTAGCTTTCTTAAATTACATTACGTCTCATCATATCCATTTCTCATTACATCTCATTCATTTATGTCTTATATCATTCATTCACATTCTGATTCACATGACATCTCATCTCATCCATTTGCTCATATATCGACGTCATATCCATTCACATAAATATTCGCAGTCATTATTCCACATACACATCCACATTCGTACATCCACATCCACATCTACATCCATATATCCATTTTCACATCCACATCCACATCCACATTCACATCCACAGTCATACATCCACATCCATACATCCACATCCACATTTACATCCATACATCCATTTTCACATCCATACATCCACATCCACATTTACATCCATACATCCATTTTCACATCCACATTCATACATCAACATCCATAGATTCACATCCATACATCTACTTCCACATCCACATTCATACATCCACATCCACATCCATACATTCACATCCATATCTACATCCATATATCCATTTTCACATCCACATTCATACATCCACATCCACATTTACATCCATACATCCATTTTCACATCCACATTCATACATCCACATCCACATCCATACATTCACATCCATATCTACATCCATACATCCATTTTCACATCCACATTCATACATCCACATTCATACATTCACATCCATACATCCACTTCCACATCCACATTCATACATCCACATCCACTTCCACATCCACATTCATACATCCACATCCACATCCATACATTCACATCCATATCTATTTATAGAATACAAGAGAATTCTTCTTTTTGATCTAAGATTTCTTTACGCATCTATTTATGCATGAATTCCATTTTAAGGAGAATAACACTTTCGAAATAAAAATCAATCTTTTATGCATCTTCCTATGCATAAATTCATTTTAAATGAGAATGACACTTTTGAATTAAAATTCAATCTTTTATGCATCTTCTCATGCATAAAATCAAAATTGATGAAAATAACTCTTTTGAACTAAAAATAGATTTCTTTATGCATCTTTCTATGCATAAAATCAAAATTGATGAGAATAACACTTTTGGGTTAAAATAAATTCTTTATGCATCTTTCCATGCATAAATCCAATTTAGTAGGAATTACACTTTTAGAATAAAAGAATTTCTCTTATGCATCTAATTTATGCATAAAATCATTTATGATAAAAATCACACTTTTAATATAAAAAACATATCTTTTATGCATATGTTTATGCATACAAATCATTTATGATGAAAATCACTCTTTTAATATAAAAGAATTTCTTTTATGCATCTAATTTATGCATAAAATCATTTATGATGAAAATCACTCTTTTAATATAAAAGAATTTCTTTTATGCATCTAATTTATACATAAAATCTTTTATGATGAAAATCACACTTTTAATATAAAAAATATCTTTTATGCATAAAAAACATTTATGATAAAAATCACTCTTTTCATATAAAAGAATTTCTTTTATGCATAAAATCATTTATGATGAAAATCACTCTTTTAATATAAAAGAATTTCTTTTATGCATCTAATTTATGCATAAAATCTTTTATGATGAAAATTACACTTTTAATATAAAAAAATATATTTTATGCATATGTTTATGCATAAAAATCATTTATGATGAAAATCACACTTTTAATATAAAACAAATATCCTTTATGTCCCATTTATGCATAGAAATTAATAATGATAAAAGTAACACTTTTATAATAAAAAAATACTCTTTTATGCATACTTTTATGCATAGAAATCAATAATGATAAAAGTAACACTTTTATAATAAAAAAATATTCTTTTATGCATAAAAATCAATATGATGAAAGTAACTCTTTTGTAATAAAAAAGTATACTTTTATGCATTATTTTATGCATAAAAATCCATAATGAAGAAAGTAACACTTTCATAATAAAAAAAATTATCAATAAGTATCTTTCATAGAATTTAATTTCATTGAAAATTATTCTTTTAAAAAAATTAATCCATATGCATCTTTCTATGCATGAATGAAAATGACACTTTTAGAATACTCTAACGATGGGGATTACTCTTTTTGATTAATAAAAGATAAAATTTATTTCACAAATTTTCAACAAAATTTGCCATAACCTCCTTTGTATGGCTGACCATTTTTCAGTTTTTAAGTCTCTAAAATTAATTAGAAGTGCACCAAGAATATTTAAATCATTCTAAAGTAAACATTTTTCTACTTATTTAAGAGAAACATTATGAAAAACTTGATTTTATTCATTAACCATTCATCTAGGATAAAGAATGGTTGGATTTACTAGAGAAGAGAAAGAAATGCCTTTTTGCAATGAGGTATAACATCATTTTTAATTTAGAGAAGATAAAAATCATGAAAACCATAAAAAGAATAGAAAAGAGGAGAATCTCCAACTTACATAGATAATTTGAGAGCTTTCCTTTGGCTTGATGGTTTGAGGGTTCAACTCTTGTTTGAAACAAGAGTGGCCACCAATCTTTTGGAAGAGGGAAGGTAAAAAACTAATGAATTATGAGTAAAATTCACTGTTTTTGGCACTTGGGAGAGGCAGGGTAACAGTGCAAAACACTATTGAGTTTCAACAAAGGGGAAGGCTTCTATTTATAGGAAAAAGTGAGCTTCTAACCAGGCCAACTGATTCTAGAATTTTCTAGATCAGTTTGGTCAATTTTTGATCATTTTTTGGTCAGTTTAGTCCACTTTTTGGATCTAGTTGAAACAGGAGAGAGGAGAGATAAAAATATCTCATTATTTGGGAGTTTAAAACTCATTCAAGCATGTGAAATAGGTGCCTCCTTCATGAGGGGAATTCCCCCATATTGAGGTGTCAAAAATGCATCATTTCACCTAAATATCTCTCTTTTTTAACTATTAATCTTGTCCTTAGTCAACTCTTCATCTTATGTGAGTATTTACTCATTTTTGGGGGATTTTCCTTTTATTCTTCTATTTATCTCCTCCCTACATTTGGATGAATCTTATTGGTCCATAGAAACCTTAATTTAAAATTTTGAAAAAATCTTGACCCTCAGAATAATGCCTTTTGAACAGATTATACTTGATTTCAAATGCACCTTCTGGAAATCTTTTGAACTTCTGTTTCAAGGGAACTTATATTAATAAGATGAGAAATTTTTCTATCCAAAAATATTCAAAATCTGAATAACCTCTCTCTAGAATATTTTCTCTCTCTCTAGGCCAAAGCAGGCAGAAACAAGATCTTTTATGTTTTTGAAGAGGGGATTGATTACAGGGGAAGATACTGGACATCCTGAGAGGCTGGGGAGGAATCTTACATTCTACCCCACTTGAAAAACGTGAGATGTCCTCATCTCGCAGGTGGAGTATGATCTCTTTCATCTTCTTCTTCTTCTTCAATCACTTCTAGCGTTACTGCCTTGGAAGTGGACGACCGATTTGGGAACAACTCTCTTTGACTTCCCCTATTCTGAGGTGGAGGTCTTGCATTACTTTGGATTGAAACTGCAGGTTGGATAGAGGGCTACCTCTGGGATTTCCCTGATTTTGGCCGGATAGAATCCTGATTACTCTGGACGGAAGGGGTTGGAGTCTGGAATCTTGATCCCTGATTTTCCTGCCCCGAAAACCTCGATCCAAAAGGAGTTGGGCAATCCATACTGCGATGTCCAAATCCTTGACAGTTATAGCATTTCACTCTCTTGTTCAAGGGTAGAACTTCTGAAGTTGAAATCGAGGGGATTGAGTTTCGAGAAAAGGACATTTCTTCCATTCTGGAACTTCCCATATCGTGGGTTTGACCCTGATACCTCGTAGGCGGAGGAAGGTTGGAATCATCTTCTGGGAATAAAAACCTTTTGAAAGGTGATGGTGCTGGCTTTGGCGGGACTTTGACATCAAAGGCTTTGGCGAAATCCTTCGCCATTCTTACTGCTTCGGCCATTGAGATAGGTTTGGCATTCTTGACTAAAGTATCCAATGGCTCGTTCATTCCCCGAATGAATCTGGCCATCAGCTGCTCTTCATCCAATTGAGGGAAATATTTAAGGAGAAGGGCAAAAGCCTGATGGTACTCTTCAATTGTCCGGCTTTCTTGCTTTAGTTCCAAGAACTCATTCATCTTAGTTTCAAGAAAGCCTGGGGGACAAAACCTCTTTCTGAGGTAAGCCTTGAGATCGGTCCAAGTTTGGGTATTTTGGTTGAGACGGTTTGTCTCGCAGTGGTTTCTCCATGCCACTCTAGCTGTCTCCACTATCTTTAGCCTTGCAAGAGCCATTTTTCTCTTCTCATTGTACCTGGTGACATCGAAGTATTCTTCCATTGATTCGATCCACTTCTCCATAGCCTCGCCCAAGTTTTCCCCTTCACCCTTGAAAGGTCCAGGCTGCGAACTATGAAGAGTTTTACGAACATCCAGGTCGAGCTCTTCTTCATCGAGTTGGGGGTTAACATTTCTACCACGACGACCTTGGTCCATGTTCCTATTAATACGAAAATTCTTGTTAAGTTTCTTTATTTATGATTCAATTCGAATTTTAATTCAACTGATTCCAGGGTTCTCTAAATAGGTCGGCTCCCTGCTGTGCAGAATCAAGGGATAAAGATACTCATATAGAACGCATTATCAGTTGACAATTCATTCAGAATATCTCATTCATATCTTTAACACAATAATGGTCCATCAGACTGAATTTTTCTATCTGAACAATCCTCCATGGGGATTTCAATTTTTCAGATTTTTAATTTATCAACCCTTAATTTGATCCACTGATCAAAAGTTAACAGTAGTAATCTGCCAACACAATCCACTAATCTGATAGTGATTGGCTGAAGTCATTAACATCATTCCAGTTAAGAACATCATCACAGGGACTCGTCCCATTCATCCTCCTTGTGGTTTTACTTAGTTAATTATAATTCAACCAAAATTCAAAAATCTTCATTTTTCAATCAGAATCCAAATCAACTCATCAGTACTCAACGAGAATTTAAAAATCATATCAACCACATTCGAATTCATCATCTGGATAGCATTAATGCTTATAATTTCAAGTCTTAGATTTACTTGTATATACTGCCAGTAAAGAGCTGCAGTTATACCCTCGGTATATACGGGTAGTCATGGTTCTTGAAACTATAAAGTAAATACCATCATGTCTAGGCCTCAAGCAAGTCAGGGATTCCATACAATTGCGGTACTTCCATTTGGAAGACCCAATTACTAATTTATGAATTTCAGTTTGAATATTAAATTGTATGAATTTTATCACACAATTACAACCTTTTTGTGCTTCTTGATAAATTTTTGACATATTTGGCTTCTTGGTTGATCCTCATTAGCCAATTAGCTCTGATGAAAACTGTAAGATCCCCGTCCCCACCGCGCAACGGATTCTGGGTGCTAACAGCGGAAGTAGTACATCTAGCGCGTGGCAGGATCCTACACTCGGGGCCTCGCCCACGGATAGGTGACTAATTCTTTGGTTCTTGCAAAACCGAACTCGGAAAAACTTCTCTTGCTCAGAAAGCACAGGCGATTCCTCCAGGATAAAATTTTACTTTAACATAGTCAAGATCATTATACTGACCAAACTGATCCGACCGCACCTATAAAGATACTCGGCCAGATCAAGGAAGAAACTTGCACTTGGATCATAGAGGTCAACGCTTTTTTCCCCATCAAGAGGTACAGCCGTTGATTCCTATCCATAGAACAATTACTATCCGTGATTTACTTCATTTATCGTAATAACAGAAAGGAGTCTCATTTTACGGATCCATCAGTCCAGCCTAACCCCATCCACTCCCAACCACTATAGTGATGGGATCCAATTAGGAATTTAGTTAGGTTTTATCCCGGGTACCAAGGAAAAGAGTTCCCAGGCCCCTTAACTGGATATTCATGCAAATTTAACATGTCATGCCACTTACACACCCAATATGAAATTGCCTTTTTCATAGATTCAGCCATCTTTAAAACAATCATTTAATGAAATCATAGTATCACTGATCACAATCTTCCAAAATATCCGGTTGAATCTTAATTTCTAATCATTTCTTCATCGGAAAATCTATGGCATCATTGGTAACCAGAACGCTCACCACCTGTCCACTCAAGGGCCTTTTCAATAGTTCCTAGCTCATAGTACCCGGCAATATAATCACTTATAAAAATCAAGATGGGATCTCTATTGAAGATCAGCAAGATCAACCAATAGATCCATATAAAAAAGCCATGGACTCATCCGTTGAGGACCAGCAAAGTCAATCAACCAGATCCATGCCCGGTTTCAGAAAACAACTCTTACTCCTTATTCCAATATCTTCCACGACGCATGTGTGGGTATCTTTGGCGACCCAGAGCCCGAGCACCGTATGGTCAGCACCCTCTAGGATCCTTCGCACGTCACCTAGCGCTTCACTCATAGGCCGCTTCCTTGGTCCCTCATCCACCGTACCGGAAGCTTACCATTTAAATCGAACCGAGACTGGTCAAGACCTCGGCCGACCTTGCTACGCGAGACGTCCTCCATTGACTCTCCGTCTCAGCAGTTGCAACTTTATCAGTTAGGTATACACGACCTTAATCACAAGATGGTCAAAATGCTTCCCCAGTATTCTTGACATAAAACAGTTATTTACAAACAGGTTACAAATTACAGTTTCTATATTGAACTCTTGTCTTTCCACATTGTTCCACATCAATCCATATTACTTAACCCAAATCCAAATCATATGCGTATCCATTCTTAACCGGATACATCATTTTTCATCCCATCACATCAGATTCATTCACTTCACATAACATCCATTCCTAACTTTCTTAAATTACATTACGTCTCATCATATCCATTTCTCATTCATTTATATCTTATATCATTCATTCACATTCTGATTCACATGACATCTCATCTCATCCATTTGCTCATATATCGACGTCATATCCATTCACATAAATATTCGCAGTCATTATTCCACATACATATCCACATTCGTACATCCACATCCACATCTACATCCATACATCCATTTTCACATCCACATCCACATCCACAGTCATACATCCACATCTACATCCACATCCACATTTACATCCATACATCCATTTTCACATCCACATCCATACATTCACATCCATACATCCACTTCCACATCCACATTCATATATCCACATCCACATCCATACATTCACATCCATATCTACATCTATACATCCATTTTCACATCCACATTCATACATCCACATCCATACATCCACATCCACATTTACATCCATACATCCATTTTCACATCCACATTCATACATCCACATCCACATCCATACATTCACATCCATATCTACATCCATACATCCATTTTTACATCCACATTCATACATCCACATCCATACATTCACATCCATACATCCACTTCCACATCCACATTCATACATCCACATCCACATCCATACACATTCACATCCATATCTATTTATAGAATATAAGAGAATTCTTATTTTTGATATAAGATTTCTTTACGCATCTATTTATGCATGAATTCCATTTTAAGGAGAATAACACTTTCGAAATAAAAATCAATCTTTTATGCATCTTCCTATGCATAAATTCATTTTAAACGAGAATGACACTTTCGAATTAAAATTCAATCTTTTATGCATCTTCTCATGCATAAAATCAAAATTGATGAAAATAACTCTTTTGAACTAAAAATAGATTTCTTTATGCATCTTTCTATGCATAAAATCAAAATTAATGAGAATAACACTTTTGGGTTAAAATAAATTCTTTATGCATCTTTCCATGCATAAATCCAATTTAGTAGGAATTACACTTTTAGAATAAAAGAATTTCTCTTATGCATCTAATTTATGCATAAAATCATTTATGATGAAAATCACACTTTTAATATAAAAAAATATCTTTTATGCATATATTTATGCATACAAATCATTTACGATGAAAATCACTCTTTTAATATAAAAGAATTTCTTTTATGCATCTAATTTATGCATAAAATCATTTATGATGAAAATCACTCTTTTAATATAAAAGAATTTCTTTTATGCATCTAATTTATGCATAAAATCTTTTATGATGGAAATCACACTTTTAATATAAAAAAATATCTTTTATGCATATGTTTATGCATAAAAATCATTTATGATGAAAATCACTCTTTTAATATAAAAGAATTTCTTTTATGCATAAAATCATTTATGATGAAAATCACTCTTTTAATATAAAAGAATTTCTTTTATGCATCTAATTTATGCATAAAATATTTTATGATGAAAATCACACTTTTAATATAAAAAAATATCTTTTATGCATATGTTTATGCATAAAAATCATTTATGATGAAAATCACTCTTTTAATATAAAACAAATATCCTTTATGTCCCATTTATGCATAGAAATTAATAATGATAAAAGTAACACTTTTATAATAAAAAAATACTCTTTTATGCATACTTTTATGCATAGAAATCAATAATGATAAAAGTAACACTTGTATAATAAAAAATATTCTTTTATGCATAAAAATCAATATGATGAAAGTAACTTTTTTGTAATAAAAACATATACTTTTATGCATTATTTTATGCATAAAAATCCATAATGAAGAAAGTAACACTTTCATAATAAAAAAATTTATCAATAAGTATCTTTCATAGAATTTAATTCTATTGAAAATCATTCTTTTATAAAAATTAATCCATATGCATCTTTCTACGCATGAATGAAAATGACACTTTTAGAATACTCTAACGATGGGGATTACTCTTTTTGATTAATAAAAGATGAAATTTATTTCACAAATTTTCAAAAAAAATTTACCATAACCTCCTTTGTATGAGTGACCATTTTTCAATTTTTAAGTCTCTAAAATTAATTAGAAGTGCACCAAGAATATTTAAATCATTCTAAAGTAAACATTTTTCTACTTATTTAAGAGAAACATTATGAAAAACTTGATTTTATTCATTAACCATTCATCTAGGATAAAGAATGGTTGGATTTACTAGAGAAGAGAAAGAAATGCCTTTTTGCAATGAGGTATAACATCATTTTTAATTTAGAGAAGACAAAAATCATGAAAACCATAAAAAGAATAGAAAAGAGGAGAATCTCCAACTTACATAGATAATTTGAGAGCTTTCCTTTGGCTTGATGGTTTGAGGGTTCAACTCTTGTTTGAAACAAGGGTGGCCACCAATCTTTTGGAAGAGGGAAGGTCAAAAACTAATGAATTATGAGTAAAATTCACTGTTTTTGACACTTGGGAGAGGTAGGGTAATAGTGCAAAACACTATTGAGTTTCAACAAAGGGGAAGGCTTCTATTTATAGGAAAAAGTGAGCTTCTAACCAAGCCAACTGGTTCTAGAATTTTCTAGATCAGTTTGGTCAATTTTTGACCATTTTTGGGTCAGTTTAGTCCACTTTTTGGATCTAGTTGAAACAGGAGAGAGGAGAGATAAAAATATCTCATTATTTGGGAGTTTGAAACTCATTGAAGCATGTGAAATAGGTGCCTCCTTCATGAGGGGAATTCCCCCATACTGAGGTGTCAAAATGCATCATTTCACCTAAATATCTCTCTTTTTTAACTATTAACCTTGTTCTTAGTCAACTCTTCATCTTATGTGAGTATTTACTCATTTTTGGGAGATTTTTCTTTTATTCTTCTATTTATCTCCTTCCTACATTTGGATGAATCTTATTGGTCCATAGAAACCTTAATTTAAAATTTCGAAAAAACCTTGACCCTCAGGATAATGCCTCTTGAACAGATTATACTTGATTTCAAATGCACCTTCTGGAAATCTTTTTGAACTTCTGTTTCAGGGGAACTTATATTAATAAGATGAGAAATTTTTCTATCAAAAAATATTCAAAATCTGAATAACCTCTCTCTAGAACATTTTCTCTCTCTAGGCCAAAGCAAGCAGAAACAAGATCTTTTATATTTCTGAAGAGGGGATTGATTACAGGGGAAGATACTGGACATCCTGAGAGGCTGGGGAGGAATCTTACAACTGCTATCTCAAGGGAGGGACCCTTAGCTGACGTGTACGTATTTGCCCTCCCCACTGCCCATGATAGTTGAGAATGGCCTAGGGTCTGGTGGCCTAGGGTCTGGCCATTCCCACCTAACAAGGCTCCCGACTGCTGCTGGTCGCCCTGACGGGTGGAATTGCCCTCCCCAGGGCCATTCCCTACACCTTCAAAGAAGGGCCAATGTAGAAAGGTTGGGTGTGTAAGAATCCAAGTCCCATGTAGGACATCAAATGTTTGATAGGCAAAGTTAGTGCATGTTGCCATGCCAATCCAACTCTTGACAGTGCTATCTCAAGGGAGGGGCCCTTGCTTTGGTGGTGCATGATGAAACCTTGACAAACTATTTTCTATGGCCATTGAATACACACTAATCCATCCAAGCCACCCTACCTACCAAAGTAGGCTTCTATAGCCAAGTCTAGTCAACAAAAGGGAATTTTCATGTTAGCAAATTTCTTAAGCTTTTAAAATTTATATACATACTGTATACAAATTTTATGTGTATTGAAGCTCTTCAACAAGAATGTGGGTGACAAGAAAAAAGGAGACCCAAACGCTGGTCTTTCCCTAGGTAGAGGATGTGATGGCAGGAACTTTACCTGCCCATTTTCCAATACAGTTTGGGGGGGGGGGAAGAAAAACGAAGCGAGGATAGAATTGTTGGGACAAAGCACAGCAAAAAGACTCAATGTTTCCTCAACAAAAAGACTCAATAAATTTCCAGGGGGCCCAATTTCGAGGGAGCCCCCTGGAAATTGGACTTTTGGCCCGCACATTGTAACCAAAGGAGCTCCGATGGTGAAGAAACTTTGCAAGAGTGAGGGTGGGCGTCCAAACTTTGCAAGAGTGTATATGTGGACTCCCCACCCTCACTCTTCCAAAGTTTGGTCTCACCATTCGAGCTCCTTTAGTTGTAATGTGCAGGCCAAATTCAAGGGGACTATTTCTTTTATTGGAATATGCGGACCAAAGGTCCAAGTTCAAGGGCGTGACTCCTTGAAATTGGACCTTTGGTCCCTATATTGGTGGCACGCAAGAGTGAGGTGAGATTCACATATACACTCTTACAAAGTTTGGTCACCATTTGAGCACATTTGGTTTTGGAACATGCATGCTAAATGCCTACTTTTCAATGTGTTGTACCCTTTAATATACACTCTTCCAAATTTTGGTCATCTGAGAGTTGTGAATGATCTTGGACACACAATAATGTATGGCTAGCTTACTTATGGTGGCTCTTGCACCCACACTCTAATTAGGAGGAGGAGGAGGAGGAGGAGGAGGAGGCTCACATGCTTTATCCAAACTAAGGGGGGCAATAGTAGAACAAGTGGAGGAGGCTCATGTGGAGGAGGTGAGGGTGGTGTTGGCCCACCAACGTTAGAGGCTACCCATTGTCATGCTCTCCACTCTATTTTTTGTTCCTTACAACCTATTCTCTTTCTCTCAACGTTAGAGGCTACCCATTTTTGTGCTTTCCACTCTCTTTTTTGTTCCTTGCAAGCTATCCTCTTTCTCTCAACTTCTTGAGCCTCATGAGTTGGGGGTTTACTATCCCTATCAAACTTATTACTTTTACGACTTTGTGAGTCCATTCTCTCTAAAATGCTATGAAGACTAGACACTAAGCAATGATTGAATTAAATGAGCATAGAAGTGTGTGTATTTATAGGAAGGAATAGTCTATTATCTTGCATTGTATTGAATATTCTAATTCATAAGATAAGATTTGTCCCAACCATTGGTGCATGTCTTGGGCACCTCTGAGCACTTATAGGGATACCAAAATGGCTCCAAATTGCCCATATACGACCTCTAATGACATCCCCTCCTGCTAAACTTGGAGCTAAGGTGCACATGAGGTGCTTTTACTCCACGTTGTCAATTCAATTGCAGACCAGATCTCCCATATGGTGTCTCCACCGCTATCTCCTCGGGAACTGCGGGGAATGGAATTGGCCCCTTTGCCTCTTGAAGATTTATTGGCATGGTAGACTCCATGAAAACCTAGTACTTATCTCCTCCTCTTCAATGGATTCGAATATAATTATAGGAACCTGGAGAATTGTCACCTCCTCAATGACTGGTGATCTCGGGAACTCGCATGGAATCTGGAACTATTTGTGGCTCTACATCCTCAAACAATTGAACCTCTTGTCCAAGATATCATCAAAGAAGACGAACAAAATCATCCAAGTATTCTCTGAGAATTGACCTCAACCTATAGATCCAACACGGTGTCTAGTGCCTCTCTAGTATCCCTTTATCCTTGGTCTTCTTTTATGGTACTCTTGTCCTCTTCCTTGGTTTCCACTGGAGTACGTTGGCTCCTCCATTTGTTTCCAATACTCTTCTTCAAAGCATTGCCTTCTTTGACTTCCTTCTTCTTCACATTGTTCCCTTCTTTGTCTTGCTTCTTCTACACGTTGTTTGAAGATAATTGTGGGAACCTGGAGAATCGTCAACTCCTCAATGACTATGGTGATTTCAGGCTCGCATGGAATCTAAAACTATCTGGGGCTCTACATGCTCAAATAATTGCATCTCTTATTTGACGTCAACCTGTGGATCTGACATGGTGTCTAGTGCCTCTCTTGCATCCCTTTGTCCTTGGTCTTCTACTACAGTACTCTTGTTCTCTTCCTTAGTCTTTACCACACTTGCTTCCATTGGAGTACTTTCTCTTCTCCATTCATTTTCAATACTCTTCTTTAGAGTGTTGCCTTCTTTGACTTGCTTCTTCTTCACATTGTTCCCTTCTTTGCCTTACTTCTTCACATTGTCCCCTTCTTTACCTTGCTTCTTTTACACGTTGTTCCCTTCGGGGATCTAGGTCTTCACATGCTTGTCAATAAATCTTTGCGCTTTCCTGCAATTCCCATTCGTTAGATAATTATGAATCGATAGATTTTTTTTTAAAAAAAGGCATGATATCTTTGGTTAGATTTTTAACATGGGGAGGAATTTGATATAATGTATGATTTTTTTAAAATTAAATATTTTACAATAAGAATTCTAAAAAATAGATTAATTTCTTTTTTTGAGAAGGAGACCTAAAAGATATTTCTTTCAACTACAGAATAATAGATTATTTAATTTATAAATGTTACTCATTTTTAAAAAAGTAAAATTTATTTTCTTTAAAATAAAAAATTAATTTAAAAAACATGCATTTAAATTACATATATATAACATAAATTAATAAATAGCTAATTTTATAATGATTTTTAAATAATTAATATAGATATAACAATATATTTTTAAGTTAATCTATGCTTAATTTAAAAAAATAGATATCATAAGAGTATTTTACATATATATGCATGGATTATCTATAAATTAAATATATACATTTTACATGTATGTGAAACTATGAATGGATGCACCCATTTATGGGGTGATGATGACATGAAAACTTGAGTTGATGATGTGGCATGTCGGATTGTTGACGTGGCATACACGTGTGTGCCATGTGGCACCATCTCAAGATGATGTGATATGTCCACATGGTGGATGTTTTGATGACATAGACTAATGATGTGGCAATTACAATAAGTTGACAACTCTGCCTCTTTGTTGATAATGTGTCAATATAGGTAACATGAGGTGGCATAGTGAGATGACATGCCATGCCATCAATGATGACATGGTATAATGAAGTGGCACATTGAGATGGAATGCATGCCATGTGTAGGTGACATTTCAGACACGTGGGCACATGCATGGCCTCGTAAGGGTCTCCACCTAGGCTTGGTACACCACCTAATCTAGGTTACCAAGCCTAGTTAGGCTTGGGTTTAGGCTTGGAAGAGAAAAAACTATTCAAATAGAGCTCTTTCAACATAAAATGGATGAAAATAGACATTCTCTTACTCAAATTAAACCAAATTGTTTTTCATAGATTCACCAATTATTAGCACTACTTTCTCACATAAAATTATTACATAACCACAAAAAAATAAAATTCTATAATTAATTTACTAATTATGTTCAATTGCTCTGAGAGTTTGAAGTAAATATCCAATAGAGATCTTGAAAAATCTAACTGTTAAAAATAAAATTTGGCCATATGGCCACATTGTCCTCATCATTACCTATACTTGGGTTATTCAATCAAGTAAAAATAAATAATTTTTGTTATAAAGACATGTTGTACAAATAAACTACTCTTTTTGTATACTTTGAAAACATATAATAATTAGTTTAAAATAGTGGCGTTCGAAATTTTTGATTTTCAATCAGACCATATGTTGAAGTGCATGACTAAGGGTATGATGTTTCATTAGAAGAGTTCAATGTTAAATTTTTTATTTTCAATCGGACCATATGTTAAAGTGTACGACTAAGGGTGTGATGTATCGTTAGAAGAGTTCACTATTAAATTTCTTTGCCAAGTGGGTGAGATTAGTCATTTTTAGTGGATTTTTTTTTTTGGCTACAAAAAAGCTTGGAAGGTGAACCAAAGTGGACCACAATATAAATTCATATAGGAATACAACTCCTTACATGCATAAAGCCTTTCCATGCTGGTGCACACATATGAAGATTAGGCTCACATGGGCATAACCATTTGTGTTATCATGTTAGTAAAACTCGATAATTGACGCATGTTAAAGAGCATATCTTCAAAGAAGGGCCAATGTGGAAAGGTTGCGTGTGTAAGAATCCAAGTCAAACGTAGGACATCAAGTGTTTGATAGGCAAAGTTGGTGCATGTTGCCATGCCAATCCAACTCTTGACAGTGTTTCTTTTGGGAATAATCTCAAGGAAGGGGCCCTTGCTTTGGTGGTGCATGATGAAACCTTGACAAATGATTTTCTATTGCCATTGAATACACACTCATCCATCCAATCCACCCTACCTACCAAAGTAGGCTCCTGTAGCCAAGTCAAGTCAACAAAAGGGCATTTTCATGTTAGCAAATTTATATACATACTAGTATGTATACAGATTTTATGTGTCTTCAACAAGAAGGTGGGTCACAAGAAAAAAAAAGAGACCCAAACACGCTAGTCTTTCCCTAGGAAGAGGATGTGGGTCATGGCACGCAGTGTAGACATGGTAGGAACTTTAACTGCCCATTTTCCAATACAGTTTGCTCTGAGACTTTGAAGTAAATATCCAATAGAGATCTTGGAAAATCTAATTGTCAAAAATAAAATTTGGCCATATGGCCACATTGTCCTCATCATTACCTATACTTGGGTTATTCAATCAAGTAAAAATAAATAATTTTTGTTATAAAGACATGTTGTACAAATAAACTACTCTTTTTGTATACTTTGAAAACATATAATAATTAGTTTAAAATAGTGGCGTTCGAAATTTTTGATTTTCAATCGGACCATATGTTGAAGTGCATGACTAAGGGTATGATGTTTCATTAGAAGAGTTCAATGTTAAATTTTTTATCTTCAATCGGACCATATGTTAAAGTGTACGACTAAGGGTGTGATGTATCGTTAGAAGAGTTCACTGTTAAATTTCTTTGCCAAGTGGGTGAGATTAGTCATTTTTAGTGGATTTTTTTTTTGGTTACAAAGGTGAACCAAAGTGGACCCTAATATAAAGTCATATATAGGAATACAACTCCTTACATGCATAAAGCCTTTCCATGCTGGTGCACACATATGAAGATTAGGCTCACATGGACCCTAACAGTATAAACCCATGCATAACCATTTGTGTTATCACACAAGATGTGTCTATAGTTAGTAAAACTCGATAATTGACGCATGTTAAAGAGCATATCTTCAAAGAAGGGCCAATGTGGAAAGGTTGCATGTGTAAGAATCCAAGTCAAACGTAGGACATCAAGTGTTTGATAGGCAAAGTTGGTGCATGTTGCCATGCCAATCCAACTCTTGACAGTGTTTCTTTTGGGAATAATCTCAAGGAAGGGGCCCTTGCTTTGGTGGTGCATGATGAAACCTTGACAAATGATTTTCTATGGCCATTGAATACACACTCATCCATCCAAGCCACCCTACCTACCAAAGTAGGCTCCTGTAGCCAAGTCAAGTCAACAAAAGGGCATTTTCATGTTAGCAAATTTATATACATACTAGTATGTATACAGATTTTATGTGTCTTCAACAAGAAGGTGGGTCACAAGAAAAAAAAAGAGACCTAAACACGCTGGTCTTTCCCTAGGAAGAGGATGTGGGTCATGGCACGCAGTGTAGACATGGTAGGAACTTTTACTGCCCATTTTCCAATACAGTTTGCTCTGAGACTTTGAAGTAAATATCCAATAGAGATCTTGAAAAATCTAACTGTTAAAAATAAAATTTGGCCATATGGCCACATTGTCCTCATCATTACCTATACTTGGGTTATTCAATCAAGTAAAAATAAATAATTTTTGTTATAAAGACATGTTGTACAAATAAACTACTCTTTTTGTATACTTTGAAAACGTATAATAATTAGTTTAAAATAGTGGCGTTCGAAATTTTTGATTTTTAATCGGACCATATGTTGAAGTGCATGACTAAGGGTATGATGTTTCATTAGAAGAGTTCAATGTTAAATTTTTTATTTTCAATCGGACCATATGTTAAAGTGTACGACTAAGGGTGTGATGTATCGTTTAGAAGAGTTCACTGTTAAATTTCTTTGCCAAATGGGTGAGATTGGTCATTTTTAGTGGAACTTTTTTTTTTTGGCTACAATAAAGCTTGGAAGGTGAACCAAAGTGGACCACAATATAAAGTCATATATAGGAATACAACTCCTTACATGCATAAAGCCTTTCCATGCTGGTGCACACATATGAAGATTAGGCTAGGCTCACATGGACCCTGACAGTATAAACCCATGCATAACCATTTGTGTTATCACACAAGATGTGTCTATAGTTAGTAAAACTCGATAATTGATGCATGTTACAGAGCATATCTTCAAAGAAGGGCCAATGTGGAAAGGTTGCATGTGTAAGAATCCAAGTCAAACATAGGACATCAAGTGTTTGATAGGCAAAGTTGGTGCATGTTGCCATGCCAATCCAACTCATGACAGTGTTTCTTTTGGGAATAATCTCAAGGAAGCCCTTGCTTTGGTGGTGCATGATGAAACCTTGACAAATGATTTTCTATGGCCATTGAATACACACTCATCCATCCAAGCCACCCTACCTACCAAAGTAGGCTCCTGTAGCCAAGTCAAGTCAACAAAAGGGCATTTTCATGTTAGCAAATTTATATACATACTAGTATGTATATAGATTTTAAGTGTCTTCAACAAGAAGGTGGGTCACAAGAAAAAAAAAGAGACCCAAACATGCTGGTCTTTCCCTAGGAAGAGGGTGTGGGTCATGGCACGCAGTGCAGACATGGTAGGAACTTTAACTGCCCATTTTCCAATACAGTTTACTTTGAGACTTTGAAGTAAATATCCAATAGAGATCTTAAAAAATCTAACTGTTAAAAATAAAATTCGGCCATATGGCCACATTGTCCTCATCATTACCTATACTTGGGTTATTCAATCAAGTAAAAATAAATAATTTTTGTTAAAGACATGTTGTACAAATAAACTACTCTTTTTGTATACTTTGAAAACATATAATAATTAGTTTAAAATAGTGGCGTTCGAAATTTTTGATTTTCAATCGGACCATATGTTGAAGTGCATGACTAAGGGTATGATGTTTCATTAGAAGAGTTCAATGTTAAATTTTTTATTTTCAATCGGACCATATGTTAAAGTGTACGACTAAGGGTGTGATGTATCGTTAGAAGAGTTCACTGTTAAATTTCTTTGCCAAGTGGGTGAGATTAGTCATTTTTAGTGGATTTTTTTTTTGGTTACAAAGGTGAACCAAAGTGGACCCTAATATAAAGTCATATATAGGAATACAACTCCTTACATGCATAAAGCCTTTCCATGCTGGTGCACACATATGAAGATTAGGCTCACATGGACCCTGACAGTATAAACCCATGCATAACCATTTGTGTTATCACACAAGATGTGTCTATAGTTAGTAAAACTCGATAATTGACGCATGTTAAAGAGCATATCTTCAAAGAAGGGCCAATGTGGAAAGGTTGCGTGTGTAAGAATCCAAGTCAAACGTAGGACATCAAGTGTTTGATAGGCAAAGTTGGTGCATGTTGCCATGCCAATCCAACTCTTGACAGTGTTTCTTTTGGGAATAATCTCAAGGAAGGGGCCCTTGCTTTGGTGGTGCATGATGAAACCTTGATAAATGATTTTCTATGGCCATTGAATACACACTCATCCATCCAAGCCACCCCACCTACCAAAGTAGACTCCTGTAGCCAAGTCAAGTCAACAAAAGGGCATTTTTATGTTAGCAAATTTATATACATACTAGTATGTATATAGATTTTATGTGTCTTCAACAAGAAGGTGGGTCACAAGAAAAAAAAAGAGACCTAAACACGATGGTCTTTCCCTAGGAAGAGGATGTGGGTCATGGCACGCATGGTAGGAACTTTAACTGCCCATTTTCCAATACAGTTTGCTCTGAGACTTTGAAGTAAATATCCAATAGAGATCTTGAAAAATCTAATTGTCAAAAATAAAATTTGGCCATATGGCCACATTGTCCTCATCATTACCTATACTTGGGTTATTCAATCAAGTAAAAATAAATAATTTTTGTTATAAAGACATGTTGTACAAATAAACTACTCTTTTTGTATACTTTGAAAACATATAATAATTAGTTTAAAATAGTGGCGTTCGAAATTTTTGATTTTCAATCGGACCATATGTTGAAGTGCATGACTAAGGGTATGATGTTTCATTAGAAGAGTTCAATGTTAAATTTTTTATTTTCAAATAGACCATTTGTTAAAGTGTACGACTAAGGGTGTGATGTATTGTTAGAAGAGTTCACTGTTAAATTTCTTTGCCAAGTGGGTGAGATTAGTCATTTTTAGTGGATTTTTTTTTTTGGTTACAAAGGTGAACCAAAGTGGACCACAATATAAAGTCATATATAGGAATACAACTCCTTACATGCATAAAGCCTTTCCATGCTGGTGCACACATATGAAGATTAGGCTCACATGGACCCTAACAGTATAAACCCATGCATAACCATTTGTGTTATCACACAAGATGTGTCTATAGTTAGTAAAACTCGATAATTGACGCATGTTAAAGAGCATATCTTCAAAGAAGGGCCAATGTGGAAAGGTTGCGTGTGTAAGAATCCAAGTCAAACGTAGGACATCAAGTGTTTGATAGGCAAAGTTGGTGCATGTTGCCATGCCAATCCAACTCTTGACAGTGTTTCTTTTGGGAATAATCTCAAGGAAGGGGCCCTTGCTTTGGTGGTGCATGATGAAACCTTGACAAATGATTTTCTATGGCCATTGAATACACACTCATCCATCCAAGCCACCCTACCTACCAAAGTAGGCTCCTGTAGCCAAGTCAAGTCAACAAAAGGGCATTTTCATGTTAGCAAATTTATATACATACTAGTATGTATACAGATTTTATGTGTCTTCAACAAGAAGGTGGGTCACAAGAAAGAAAAAGAGACCCAAACACGCTAGTCTTTCCCTAGGAAGAGGATGTGGGTCATGGCACGCACAGTGCAGACATGGTAGGAACTTTAACTGCCCATTTTCCAATACAGTTTGCTCTGAGACTTTGAAGTAAATATCCAATAGAGATCTTGAAAAATCTAACTGTCAAAAATAAAATTTGGCCATATGGCCACATTGTCCTCATCATTACCTATACTTGGGTTATTCAATGAAGTAAAAATAAATAATTTTTGTTATAAAGACATGTTGTACAAATAAACTACTCTTTTTGTATACTTTGAAAACATATCATAATTAGTTTAAAATAGTGGCGTTCGAAATTTTTGATTTTCAATCGGACCACATGTTTAAGTGCATGACTAAGGGTATGATGTTTCATTAGAAGAGTTCAATGTTAAATTTTTTATTTTCAATCGGACCATATGTTAAAGTGTACGACTAAGGGTGTGATGTATCGTTTAGAAGAGTTCACTGTTAAATTTCTTTGCCAAGTGGGTGAGATTAGTCATTTTTAGTGGATTTTTTTTTGGCTACAAAAAAGCTTGGAAGGTGAACCAAAGTGGACCACAATATAAAGTCATATAGGAATACAACTCCTTACATGCATAAAGCCTTTCCATGCTGGTGCACACATATGAAGATTAGGCTCACATGGACCCTAACAGTATAAACCCATGCATAACCATTTGTGTTATCACACAAGATGTGTCTATAGTTAGTAAAACTCGATAATTGACGCATGTTAAAGAGCATATCTTCAAAGAAGGGCCAATGTGGAAAGGTTGCATGTGTAAGAATCCAAGTCAAACGTAGGACATCAAGTGTTTGATAGGCAAAGTTGGTGCATGTTGCCATGCCAATCCAACTCTTGACAGTGTTTCTTTTGGGAATAATCTCAAGGAAGGGGCCCTTGCTTTGGTGGTGCATGATGAAACCTTGACAAATCATTTTCTATGGACATTGAATACACACTCATCCATCCAAGCCACCCTACCTACCAAAGTCAAGTCAACAAAAGGGCATTTTCATGTTATATACATACTAATATGTATACAGATTTTATGTGTCTTCAACAAGAAGGTGGGTCACAAGAAAAAAAAAAAGAGACCCAAACACGCTGGTCTTTCCCTAGGAAGAGGATGTGGGTCATGGCACGCAGTGCAGACATGGTAGGAACTTTAACTGCCCATTTACCAATACAGTTTGGGGCGGAAGAAAAACGAAGCGAGGATAGAATTGCCGGGACAAAGCGCAACAAAAAGACTCAACGTTTCCTGGTAAATACTATAGTAATACTCTCGAATAACCCGTACACAGGTGTGTCTGTTGAATGTACCTTTTTTTTTTTTTTTGGCCTGCCGGCTCAAAACCAGGATCTCCACAACAGCCCCATAAGAAAGCTTGGAATTCGTGTATCCCGTGCTGGCTAGTATGCTTGCCACTCTACTGCCCATCAGCAGCAGCTACTGTTCAGAACAAGTTGTGCATTAGAACCAATACAATCGCTCAATCAATCTTCTGACCTTACTGTTTTTTTCTTTTATTACTCTCTCAGCTAGAGAGGGCCCCTGCAAGATGTACAGATGCCTTTAGCCAAGAGAGAGCAAACCAAGGGCACACAACATGTGGCCCGGGTCTCCAAGAAATCGCCAACCTCTTTTCTTCTGCAGCGTTCAAGCAGTAAGTTCAATTTTCCAATCCATTTTTCGAGTGAACTGTACATTTTTAAGTGGTCTTCTGCAGTCTCAATCAAACTTGGGTTATGCTCTATCCAATCTGATTTTTGTTTAATCAAACTTGAATTAGGTTCAATCTATCTCAATCTAACTTGGATTACGCTCAATCAAACTTGGACTATATTTAATCTGACTTGGGTTTTTTAAAATCTAGCTGAATCTAGCCTTGTTTATGCTCATTGGGTCTTGACTAAGGTTATGTTCAGTGTTTCACTTTAATCCAGATTTTTGGAGTGGGTTCCATTCTTTCGACTAGTGTTTTGGTGCATCTGCATACTCAATCAAACTTGGGTTATGGTGAACTTAACTTTACATATAATCCAACGTGAGTTATGTTCAACTAAACATTGAATGAGCTGTTTAAGCTTGTTCATAGCTCCAGACAACTTTATCCTCCGGGAATTCCCAATTCTAACCAATCAATATTGTTAAAGCTTACTCTTTACTCAATGAAAGATGATATATCTGAGAATTTGGGAAATATATTGGATCGACTTCTGCTTCTACAGATTTCTGAACATGAGAAATCCTTCGAAAGGTTTTCTAGAACAAATCCTGTCTAAGCAGTGCTCCCAGTTGTTTAATTCTATTATTTGTGCTTTTATCAAATCATTCAACCTAGTCTAGAAACCATCACTATACTAGAGTCAAATTCAGGAGTGAAGTGCAGACCCAGCATCCATATGCATCTATGTTCTAGATATCAAGAGAAGAAACTAAGCTCAAGCCTCAAGCTCTATTGGAAGACCCTTGAAGAGCATCTGCATTCTATTGCTGTACCACAGAACCTTAGGCAACATAACTCCTCCTTTATTAGTGGGCAGCAATTAGTTGTGCTATCCAAGCCCACACGTATCTATACTGATGTTAAATATTAAAAGTGATTAATGTGGGAATGAACAAGTGCTAGGTAGTTGTGTAAACTAGCACTGTATTTAGGCTTCAAATAAAGCGGTTTCAATGTGTGTGAACAACCACTAGTGTGTATAAGTCTTTGTGTGGGAACAGCCTCTTAGAAGGATATTATGTAAAGTAGTGTTGTGTGGCAAAGTGACACCTATTAGGGACACTTAGCATCATATTTGGCATCTGGCATATGTGGTGGCAGCATATGCTTCACCTTTCTAAAGGAGGTCTCTCCTATAAAAAGGACCTATCTCTATAATGAATTTATGCTTTCCACTACTCTTGTATTCCCTCAAGCCCTTTGCCCTTGTGCTAATAATCTTGTTGGTCATCATCTCTCTCTCTCTCCAGTAGCTGTGAGCTTGCACTCTTACACTAGGCACACCTCATCCATCATGCCAACAATTGGTATTAGAGCCCTTTGCCCCTATTGCCTATCTGCGGCCAGTAGAGCTCCACGCATAGAAGCGCCGCCTCCAGCCACCGCTTAGAGCCCATCTCAGTTGTTCGTTGCTGCCCCACAGAACCAAGGTTCGCCACTTTAGAGCCCGTCGTTGCCATGTGCCACCGTGTAGAGCTCGCTGCCGCCATTGCCCATACGGGCGGTGCTATTGCAATGAGCACCACCACCACCTCAACTAGAGCTTGTTGCTGATTGTCCACCTCCGTGCCACCTCCATCGGCCCTAAGACCATTTTCGCCGCATGTCCGCCTTGGCCCAGCAAAAGCCGCTCGCCACTTTTGTTGAGCTCGTTGTTGCCGCGCGCCACCGTGTAGAGCTCTCGTTGTTGCCTACGCCCATACGGGCAGTGCTACTGCAACGAGCACCACCACCTCAACTAGAGCCTGCGGTTGACTATCCACCTTCGTGCCACCTCCATTGACCTTGAGACCATTTTCGCCGCCTATCCGCCTTGGCCTAGCAAAAGCCGCTCGTGGCTTAGCCACGTCTGGCTCTAAGATCGCTGCTGCCGCCATTGCTTCACCCACATTTCTGAGATAGCCTCTCCCCAAGCTTTGCCAAGTCATCATTCAAAGGCTTCTTACTTTGTCAAGTCATCATTGAGGGGGCTTCAAGTGGATCAACTCACACCAGCATCTTGCATCTTGTTCATAGAAGTACATGTATTTTGGGGCTTTCTTTTGCATACACCTTTTTTTTGACAAATTCAAAGCTTCTGTGCTGCATATTTGGGGATTCTTGTTCATAAGGGGAAGATTTGTGAAGTGGAAGGATCCATAGGCACTCTTGTAATTGCGCATACCATCTAGGCCCTTCTGTTCCTGTGCAATCACTCCCGAAGTCTTGTGTTAACTCATTCAAGTATACACGCTGTTTTTGTATACTTCAGCGATTGCACCTACAATCTTGTCATATCCTGGTGCCTTGTGTGCACACTACTTTCCCAAGAGCTCACATCAAGGGGGGCTTTCCTATTTCTAGTACCCTCTCTAGCTTTGGGAAATCCCGTATTGTTAGGATGCAAAGAGCAAATACCAATGATCTTTCCAGGTTTGGTGGGTTCATGACAAGTGAAGATCGGCTTGATGGAGAAGCCAAGCTCTGGGTTGAATTGCTGTTGGAGATCAAATCTTGCATGAGGGTGGTGGTGGGTGGTGTGCTCTGAAGCTTGTGTTATCTGACATGGCTGGTGGCATGCAGGGTGACATGTGCTATAAAGCCTTAGCGTTGCATACTTACCCTCCTTTGGCTTGGCGTTTGGAAGAAGGGGAGGAGGTTGTTGTGTGGTGGGGACCGACAAGCAGGAGCTACCCTTCCCATGCCGCTAGACGTGTGTTGTGTTGTGTTCAGGGTATGTGAGGTGGTTGGTGTAGTTGATTCGAGGGTTCTTGCATGACCATTAATGCGATTAAACACTTCAAAAATAAAGGCACACAGTTTATCCACTCAAAACGATAGGCACATTAAAATACCGGTATGTCGCATTGGGACCAAAATGGGACCCCCTGCCCAAACCCCCCTGGGGCTTTACGTCATTTTACCAAGGAGTATTTATTTGTTACAAGTGTTGGGGGTGCTTCATGTGTCTAGCACTAGGTTATCTAGAATATAATAACAGCACCAATAATAATTGTCCCCGGTCCAAAATCACTTTAATAGCTTGGCCCGGTCACTATACAATAGATGTGGGCACTTGCAAATACAATTTTTGATAACCTTCCATTCTCAAAGCTTGTTCAAAAGTGCACAAAATCTGAAACATACTGATAAATGCCAGTAAATCTTGTAAATTTCAGTAATGGTGATAATTGGTGGCCTATCACATATTTGGGTGCCTAGGAGACATAATACTAGACTTAAATTATGGTTGCACGTGATTTTTGTCAGTTTGAATCAGAGTATCTTGCAAATATGTATACTTTTTGGGAGGCTTTCCATTGATGCCCAAGATAGTGGACGTTTTTGACTACCTTATCGTCGATAAGAGGAGCCACAAAGTGAATATACACTTGGCCAAGAGGGCCATGCTTTCAAACTGAAAAACATGAAACAATCATTAATGTTAACAATCTCTCAATACCCTTGATGTCACTCTCATACCCATTATGCAAAAGTTATATGATGCCATATATCTTGGAAGAACAAAAGCACCAAGATGTGCCAAACTAAGACCCACCCTATACATCTCGGAAAACTCCTCATCATTGAAGGCAATATCAAACTAGGCTATGAAAGCCATTGCCTTACTCGCATCATATTCACCATGATAAGCTTCAAACTTGATAGACTTATACCGGCAACCTCTTGGCATGGTGACCCTCCTCATCTATCTTCATCTTCCCCTTATCCAACGGGTCAACGGCGGTAAGTGCATGCACATGACCATGGCGAGAAACATGCAGCACGGAGGCATGTGCCCTATGGGGTGACACATGATTGTCCTTGGCTGTCCCAACATTATGCATAACTTTTAGCCCATGACGGAATTCTTCCTTGGTCAATTCCAGAGGCAAATTACGGCGGCTAACTCGCCCAACACTTTCCCCATGGAAAGCATGCTTCACATATACATTTCCATCATGTTTGCCACTCTCTCTTGTATGTACATATCTGTCTTTTCCTGACCCATGCGGGGTAGAGGCTTGCTTTGAAGTCACTAAAACCTCATCCTTGTGTACATAGGACTTGATCCTGTAAGATAAATCATTACTTGTCTCCACATGTAGGAGTTAGTTCACCTGCTTTGCCTTTGACCGCATCTCCACTATTTATGAGATAGTTGAGAGCTATCTCTTGAGGGTTCACACCCAATTCCTTGGCCATAGAGTTCATAGTGTGTGCAATCAGTCCATAGTGTGCGCAATCATAGACTCGGCCTTTGTGGCCTCCAAAAGCTTATGAACCTGTGGGTTCTCATGAAATATCGTCAGCTCTTCCTCTTTGGCATTCAACTACCTCTTTAAACGTTCCATCTCGGCCTTCATCACATTTAGGTCATCTTCATGCATCCTTTGTTTGCTTTGAGAGTGTTGTCCCACACGTGTTTGCTTCTCCACATAACCTATATGCATATGCTTGTCACCCAACACATCAGAAGCATGTGTACCACTTGGCTGGCCATGTGAACTAGGCTCTTGCGCACAGTGTATGATGGCTGTTCACACGGAGCCCAATGGCCAAATGATTGTTTCCCCATTGAGAAGAGGAAAACAACCGTGCTCTGATACCACTGTAATACCACCAATTAGGTGTGAACATTCTTGGGCACAGTCTCAGGAACGACAAACTCATCAACATTAAAATATGGACCGACAACAGTACAACAGATAGCTGAAAGTACACAACATTGCTCAAGATAACACTGCGAAGATAGAGATTGCATAGTACACCACTAGGGCCACAAACGGGCTGAGACGCCCCCCCCACCCCCCCCACCCCCTCTTCCTTCAATACCGTTGTATATTATTGGAGTATTTAATATGTCTACAAAGTTCCAAGGGCTTTCCAGCCAGATATTCCATGCAATGCAAATAATGAATACATGCTACCCAAACAAGAGTACGTCGGAGTGGAATGTCCATGCAGGACTTGTCGAAAGAGTCAAAGAGACCTGATACACTTGGTGTGGAGTGAACACGAAACTGTCATTCTGAAACCACGCACAAACAGGTGCTTTCATAGTAGAACCTGGCTCACTCCCTCATAGAGGCTGTGATATAGGTCCTAGAAGCACAAGTACACAAATAGGTACTCATATTGTGACGAGTACGCGAACAGAAACTTGTAGAAGAGAAGGTACTGAAACAGAGTACTGGAGGGCAGTGGGGACTGTGGCGTTGGGGTATACTGCATGTGCAGTCGGGTACTATAAGGTACACTGCAGGTACAGTTGGGTACAACAGCTACTCAGCAGTTTCCCAGGAAGTTGGGAGCAGCACAGTTACCAGTAGCCGGTACAAGTACAGTACAACTGGTACGGCAACAGGTACAAGTGAGTACTGAAACATGTATAGCAGGTACGTAGCAGCCTGCAGCTTTTCTCTCTTTGTAAACTTTTGTGGTAGTTGATTTGCATAGGGAGAGTAGACCCAAGGGTGTGATGCACCTAGATATGTGAGGAGGAAGGACGGAGTCGTGAGTCGTGGGAAAGTTGGTGGGAAGGAGGTTTATTGGTCCAACTCCCTTATGCCATGTGGCATAGCCCACCAAGTTTAATGGTGGGCACCTCCATTAAGTGCCCACACATTAAAGTGGACACCAGGTGGGTTTAAATGACCAAAGGGGGTGCTTGAAATTCGGGCTGCCCACACACGGCCCTTGGGCCTTGGGCACAACCTAGTGGGCGGTCAAGACTTTAATGAAGTCTCAACGGCCAAAGGTTATAAAACCATTGGCCAAAAATTAAAGGGTTAAATAAAATACTTACCACTTGTTCACATGCCACAAAATCAATTTCAAGCAAGAAAGTTTAAATTTCAAGCAAGCAACTTGGTGGGGAGGAGGTTTATTGGGGTCCAACTCCCTTATGCCATGTGGCATAGCCCACCAAGTTTAATGGTGGGCACCTCCATCAAGTGCCCACACATTAAAGTGAACACCAAGTGGGTTTAAATGACCAAAGGGGTTGCCTGAAATTTGGACTGCCCACACATGGCCCTTGGGCCTAGGGCACAACTTACTGGGCCGCCAAGACTTTTAATGAAGTCTGAATGTCCAAAGGTTATAAAACCTTTGGCCAAAAATTAAAGGGTTAAATAAACTACTTACCACTTGTTCACATGCCACAAAATCAATTTCGAGCTAGCAGAGATGCGTGCACATGCATTATGCAATGGATATATCTCCTGTTCTTGGAACTTGTAAATAGTAGGTCTTCCCTAGCATGGAAGTAGCACAATGGGAAGCCTAAAACTGGGATCGGTGATAGTCGTTTCCTTGTCTTGGCCACACTACAAGTGACACGAGCACTCGCAGGTGACACAAGTCCTGGCCTGAGTACGGGCAACATGAAGCTCCATACCTACCAACTCGCCTACAAAGCTGCGGACATCGTTTTGAGGTTTTCAAGGTCTCCTCTAGAATTGTCCTTCAAAACTGCAAGGTTACAAATAATATACAATCAAAACTGCAAGGTTACAAATAATATTCATTCAAAAATTGTAAACAATATTTATGAAGCTTTTCAAAAAAGAATTGAAGAAGAGAAAGAGAAAGAGAAGGTGTCAACGGTTGCGTAGCCAAGCAGTGTGGGATTGTGACTTGGGGAGGAGAGGTCCTGAATTCAAATCCCCGTAGGCTTTGTTGGCACAAGTTGTAATGCCTTCGGGTGGAAAGACCAAGCCGCCTCCTGGTGGGTACCGAATTGCGACTACAGAAGGATCTACTCAAGAGAAAAAAAAAGAGAGAGAAGGGAGAAATGGAGGAGAAAGAAGAAAGTGAGAAGAGGAAAAAAAGGAAAAGAAGAAGTGAGGAGAAGTAGGCTACAAAGGGGCTGAAATGGATGTGAAAAAGAAGGGAGGCAAAAGCGCAACAAAAGAGGGCAAAAACATGAAGGGAAAAAATAAGATGAAAGTTTTTACCGTTGGAAACGGGGAGTTCTTTTTTGCTGGAGGTTTTTGTCATGTGCACGTTAGGGGCAGGCAGATTGACGAGCTAGAGTGTGATATGTTGTGGGTGGACATGTGCTTTTTGGTCCGCTATTGATAGTGTGTGCCTTTTGGGTGTTCCTTTTCTATTTATTGGGGGGAGGGGTACCACTTGGGCACACATCGACGGATGGAGCACAGGAGTGCAGAGCGCATGGAGTAGGAGCACCATTGCGCAGGAGGTCATCGTCCTGTCAAAATATGCAGCGGAGATGAAGACAAGATCTGAAAACACTAGAGCAAGTGCATAGCAGAAAAACACAGAAATGAAGAGAGAGAGAGAGAAGCGTATAACTGTGCTATATACACAAGAGAAAATCCCGGATACAATGATGAGAAGTGTGGGGGGCGCAAGGGGCCATTTTATATGGCCCCAGATGACCAGTCGGCCTGTTGAAAAACAGTCGACAGCCATCAGATGTGCACACGACCTGCTCTCCTCTAGTCGGCCAGCAAAAAACTCCTGTCGGCCAGCAATAGTCAGTCGGCCAGCTACAAGGGACAGCTTGGGGGTACCAGAGTCCAGTTGGCAAGCATCTGGATCAGCCAATAGGCACAGTACAGCCTCCCACACCAAGGAAAAATATGGAGAGTGGGGAAAAAGGAGAAAACACCTAAATCGGGCGGGCACACCCACAAGAGAGGCCCTGGTGTAAATATACAGACAGGAGATGACTGCTAACACCCCTCTCAGCTCCTGGATGTGGAACCAACCCCAATGAGCTGGAGTGCCGCCGGAGCATAGCCTGAGGTAGAGACTTTGTGAAGAGGTCCGCCGCATTGTCCTCCGTCGAACAATAAAGAAGCAAGATGTCACCAGCCAAGATCTTCTCACGAACAAAGTGATACTGTATCTCTATGTGCTTGGTCCGGGCATGGAAAAGACCGGGTTCCGAGCAATAGCTATACAGCTCTGGTTATCGCACTAGATGACTGTGGGCTCCTTCTGTGGAAACCCAATCTCGCCAAGCAACCTCCGTAGCCACACAACCTCGCAAGCAGCACCACAAGCAACCTGGTACTTTGCCTCTGTCGATGACAAGGCAATAGTTGGCTGCCTCTTACTGCCCCATGAAACTGCTCTTGAGCCGAGGGAAAACTTGTAGCCTGATGTGGATCTCCTCGTATCTGGATCTCCTCCCCAATCTGAGTCACTCCATCCTTGGAGTCTGACTCCATCCATCAATGACCCTCCTGTGTAAAAGACTCCAAGATCCTTCGTACCTTGCGGATACCGCAAGATCCACAATCCTGCGTTGCAATGAGACTTCAACGGCGTTTGGATGAATGAGCTCAACAGTCCCACAGAAAAGCTCAAGTCCAATCCGGTGTTCAGCAACCAGATTAATGAACCAACTAGCTTCCGGTATAGAGGCATCAACTGGCTCACAAGGATCATTCACTGTCAGCTTGGTGTTCGGGTCCGTCGGCGACATGATAGGCTTGCAGTTCTCCATCCCAAAGGACTCAAGCAACTCCTGAACATACCGCTGTTGAGAGACAAAAAACCCCCTTTGGGTGTGCCAGATCTCCAATCCCAAGAAGAAGTGAAGGCAGCCTTCGTCACTCTAATGTGCTCCACATGACCGCCGGTGACAACGAGGTCATGCACATAAAGGATGATCAGCGTGACCTGTCAGAATATGCAGCGGAGATGATGACCAAATCTGGAAACACTTGAGCAAGAACAGTGCATAAAAACAGCACAAGAGAAAGAGAGAGATAGAGGCGTGTAACTCTGCTCTATATACACAAGAAGATCCCGGAATACAACACAATACAAGACAATGTGGCAAGGGGGCTGTGGGGCCATTTTATATGGCCCCTGTACTACAGTCGGCCTGCTCTAGGACAACCGAGAGGCCTATATCTCCACGACCAGCATATATATACCCAGTCGGCCAGGTATGAACAGTCGGCCTGCATGGAGAAGGTGTCCACGACCTTTCACACAGTCGGCCTGCACCAATAGGCAATCAGTTGCAGTCGGCCATCTACTAAGACCTCTTGCCACAACAGGGTTGCCACCCAAGCCACAGAAAAATGGGGGAAAAATACGAGGAGTGAGGAAAATGAGAAAACACCTAAAAGGGCGGGCACACCCACAACAGAGGCCCTGATAAATAGGTATAGACGAGAGATGACTTCTAACACCCCCTCTCAGCTCTTGGCTGTGAAACCAACCACAGGGAGCTGGAGTGCTGGCTGAGCAAATCGTGAGATAGCGACTTCGTGAAGAGGTCCACCGCACTGTCCCCCGTCGAACAGAACTCTAGCAAGATGTCATCAGCAACGATCTGTTCACGAACAAAGTGCCTCTGGATGACCGTGGCTTCCCCAGTGGAAGCCCAAACCTTCCATATGCAACCTCTGCAACCTCACCACCTCACAAGCAGCACCACAAGCAGCCCGATACTTTGCCTGTGTCGACGACAAGGCAAAAGATGACTGCCTCTTACTGCTCCATGAAACTGCTCCTAGGCCTGAAGTAGATCTCCTCATGTTTGGATCTCCTCTCCAATCTGAGTCACTCCAACCGTGGAGTCGAACTCCATCCATCAATCCCCTTCCTGTGTAAAAGAGACCAAGATCCTTCGCATGTTGCAGAAACCACAAGATATGCAATCCTGCCTCCAAAGAGTCATCTGCAACCATGAGCTCAATAGCCTCATCAAGAAGCTCCCGTCAATCTGGTATCCATCAACCAAATCAATGAATCATTCTGCTTCCGAGTCAAAGAGGCATCATAGTGCTCACAAGGATCAACACCTGTTACGGTGGGAAGTCACGTCCTGGAAACCTGTTGAAGACCACGCAAGGCCTTCTGAAACCTATAAACCACCCTCTCTGAATCCGGAACCACAGAGCCTGGAGAATGTGTAACAACCACCTCCTTCTACAAGTAATCAACTGCCACCTGCCTGGCTTTCCAAGAGGTTCCCGTGGAAAGAATTGCCTCGTCTACAGGAGTTTCTTTGTCCCGAATACTACGAGACATCAGAGCATAAGTTACCTGTAAAGTTTCCTCTGACTGACGATCACAAGAACTACCAACATCTGTATTGGAAAGTTCCTGCCAACTGTTGCCATCAACTGGCAAGCTATCCACCATTTGGTCCTGGAAAGCCTGCACCTGCAGCAGCATATCCACACTTAAGTGGCCATTACCAGACTGCCACTCATCACAAAACTAGGAGAGAGAGTGCTGAAAGTTTGTAAACTCCATTCTCCACTCCGCCTTCCCAAACTACCTGGCCTGTTGCCTTGTCCCGGAGAGCAACAAAATGCTCATCAAACTCCACCCGTACGCCAGTGTTGCAAACCTGATGCACTAACAACAGATGAAAACCAAGTGTGGGAACATACAACACTTGGGAGGAATGCTTTCCCCCTCTGCCATCGAGAACTATCTCCAACCTGCCCTCACTGTGAACTGGGATAGTGGATGTATCCCTAGTAAGAACGTGACCAGAATACCTGCAGAGATCTTGTAAATTTGAACGGGAAGGAGTCATGTGCCTGGAAGCACAACATCGGTGTCCATCACCTGCAGGTGCACAAATGCTGGAGTCTTCACCCTTCTCGGTCTTCCGCTTGGGACACTGCCTCCAATAGTGGCCTTTCTTGCCACAATCATTACAGGTCCTCTCTGCCTTTAGTTTCTCGCGGTCTGAGTCGGACTTCTTCTTAGAAGACTTCTCCGATGAAGCCTTCCCTTTGCCCTTGTTACGGCCTTGCAACCGTTGGCCAGATAAGGCCTCTGAACCTCCGCCATGTGGAGGGTTCGAGAATCTTTCCTCTTGGTCCAAGACCATGGGCACAAGCTCCTCCCACGTGATGGTGCTGAGCCTGCCATTGGTAATCAAAGACGAGTAGAATGCTGAGTACTGAGAGAGCAAATGCAACAGCAACGTTATGGCCATGTCCTCCGATGATATCTCCTTCCCAGCCTAAAGAACTTACTGCTGAAGAGCACTTGTTAATGTGCTCCCGCATCGCCAAGGACTTTGCAGGACTCATAACCCGCATTTGTACTTCCAAGGAAATTCTCTTCATGGGCGATAACCTGTTATAAAGAGAAGCCAAATGCTGCCATATACCTCTGGCTAGCGTCATATGCTTGATATGGTTGATTACCTGCGGTGTGCAGTTGAGGAAGATGAATGAACGGACCTAGGCGTTGACACGATCCCACAACTGTGCTTGTGCCTCCCGGTCCTTACGAATCGACGGTAACTCTCCTTCCTCTACCTCCGACCGTGCAACCCCAACAACGATGAAATCAGCAAAGTCGTATGACTCCAGAACAGATTCCATCATAACCTTCCATGTGCCGTAGTTGTTCCCATCCAACTGACGGTCCACCAGGAACGTGGGGAGTGTTGGGATCTTCACATGCTTCTTAGCCATCTCTAATAAATCTGCCATTGCGGGGATGTAACTGAAAAGTGTGGGTGGGTGGGAACAAAGAAGAACTTACACCTGCAAGTGGCTGTCCAGCAAATCAGCCCACCGTCCTCTTGCTTCTCCTCTTCCCGAACAGTCCACCAATCAGCAACGCAACAGTCCCCCTCTTGCTCACACAACTCCCAAGAACTATCAAGAGCCTAGGGCTCTGATACCATGTCAGAATATGCAGCGGAGATGATGACCAAATCTGGAAACACTTGAGCAAGAACAGTGCAGAAAAACAGTACAAGAGAAGGGGAGAGATAGAGGCGTGTAACTCTGCTATATATACACAAGAAGATCCCGGAATACAACACAATACAAGACGATGTGGCAAGGGGGCTGTGGGGCCATTTTATATGGCCCCTGCACTACAGTCGGCCTGCTCTAGGACAGCCGACAGGCCTATATCTCCACGACCAGCATATATATACCCAGTCGGCCAGGTATGAACAGTCGGCCTGCATGGAGAAGGTGTCCACGACCTATCACACAGTCGGCCAGCACAAATAGGCAAACAGCTACAGTGAGCCACCTACTAAGACCTCCTGCCACCACAGGGTTGCCACCCAAGCCACAGAAAAATGGGGGAAAAATACGGGGAGTGAGGAAAAATGAGAAAACACCTAAAAGGGCGGGCACACCCACAACAGAGGCCTTGGTAAATAGGTATAGACAGGAGATGACTTCTAACATGACCATGCCGAGCTCCCAAAAGAGATATAGGTTGGGATCTGCAACCGATCTCTGAAATCTAGTCCGGAGAAAGAAGGAATCAATCTTCTAATTCCAAGCCCTGGGAGCTTGTTTAAGACCATACAAGGCCTTGCTTAACCTGTAAACCATCCCTTCTGATCCTGGAACCGCAAAGCCTAGAGGCTGCTCAACAAACACCTCCTCATGCAGGTCACCATTAAGGAACGCAGATTTGACATCCATCTGATACACGGGCCACCGCTGAGAAGAAGCAAGGGCAAGAACGGTCCGAATCGTGGTCATCCTCGTTGTCGGTGCAAAGGTATCCTCATAGTCGATGCCTGGCCGCTGAGCATAACCCTTAGCCATAAGTCTGGCTTTGTGTTTGTCCACCGACCCATCTGACGCATACTTGGTCTTAAAGACCCATTTGACACTAATGACTGACCGTTTCGACGGCCTCGGTACCAACTCCCAAGTGTTGTTCTTCTCAATGGCATCTAGTTCCACCTGCATGGCTTTCCTCCAAGTATCCTGTGCAAGGGCTTCCTTGACGGAAGTGGGCTTTTTGTCCCGCATGATACGAGACATCAAAGCATAGTTTACTTGTAAAAGCTCTGCTGAATGACTTTTATCACAGACTTTGTGCGATCTTCAAGGTCTGTCCTCTGTGGTCCATTTGGAGGGAAGCTTCGTGACACTCGACTCTTGAAAGGTGTCCACCAACCACCTGGGTACTCGAATAGAACGCGGACCCTCCTATTGCTGCGGGGGCTCATCTCCAGCTGCGGGCTCAACCTCCTGAACTGACTGAGGTTGTCCAGCTGGAACAATAGACTGGGAATCATCATCAGAATCTTCTGGTTCTCCAAGAAGTGGCGGCTCATCAACAATGGAAACTGGAACATGCTCATCAAAGACCACATCCCTACTGACAACAACCTCGTTCCTCTCTGGATCATATAACCTGTATCCCTTGGAAAGAGAGTTATATCCCACAAAGATAAGCTTTTGAGACTTTGAGTCGAGCTTCCCCCTCTGCTTCTTCGGAATGTGAACATACGCATCGCTCCCAAACACATGGAAATGGGAGACACCAGGTTTCCTGCCAAAATATTGTGTGGGAGAAACAGCAATTAGGGTTAGGTCATGTGGGAGACATACACAGAGAAGCACAAGGGAGAGAGAGAGAGAGAGAGTTGTGGGGATAAGTCAACTCATCAATAGCATGAGTGTGTGACTCCCCTATCACACATGTATATTGCACTAGTACACATAGTGCACTTAGTACATTAAAAGTACTAAGTGTACTATGTACTATAACTTATGGGCTTGTACACACTATAAGGGTGGGCATAACGCCTTTACCCCAACAACCTCCCACTTAAAGGCAAAGTGCCCTTAAGTAAAGGAAAAGAAAAAATCAGCATGTACATGATAATATACAAGGCCATATCATGGCTGAAATTGGCCTCATCCAATGCCCATCAAGTGTCTGCAATGAGCAAACCGCTCCGGAGGCAAACTCTTTGTCAACAGATCAGCCGGGTTGTCATCCGTATGAATCTTAACAAGCTGAATTTGCTTGTTCTCTATCACCTCTCTAATGAAGTGATACTTCACATTCACATGCTTCGTCTTTGCATGAAAGACAGGGTTCTTTGCCAACTGGATGGCACTCTGACTGTCACAATGCAACAATGGAATATCCCCTGTATAGCCCAAATCAACCACTAACCGAGATAGCCATAATGCCTCCTTGCAAGCCTCTGTGGCTGCAATATACTCGGCCTCTGTAGTAGATAAGGCTGTGCACTTCTGCATCCTGGATATCCATGACACAGCACCTCCTGTGAATGTAAACACATAACCGGTAGTGGACTTCCGGTTATCTGGATGACCGGCATAATCCGAATCCGTGTAACCATGCACTAATGCATCCTGTTTGCCAAAGCAAATGCACATATCCTGTGTGCCCTTTAGGTATCTCATGACACCTTTCACTGCTTCCCAATGCTTCTTGCCAGGGTTGGCCATGTATCTAGAAACCACTCCCACTGCAAATGCAATGTCCGGCCTAGTAGCAACCATGGCATACATGAGACTGCCACAAGCTGAAGCATACGGAATCTTGGCCATATCAGCCCTGTCACTATCCGACTGTGGGCTGTCCATAGCACTGAGTTTCACATATGGAGGCAAAGGAGTACTAGTCTTCTTCCCCCCGTCCATATTGAACCTCTGCAAGACTTTGCCAATGTATTCCTTTTGAGACAAATACAACACATGCTGATTTCTGTCCCGAAGTATCCGCATACCCAAGATGTGATTTGCATCACCCAAATCCTTCATATCAAAGGTTTGATGCAGCCTCTGCTTCAAGGTATCCATCTCCTTACGAGATTTCCCGGCAATCAACATATCATCAACATACAAGATGAGGATCAATAAACTGCCATCCAAAGCTTTCTTGGTGTACAAGCAGTGATCTATGTCACTTCTCCTGAATTTCTGTGATTTCATGAATGTATCAAATTTATGATACCATTCTCTTGGTGCCTGTTTGAGCCCATAAAGACTCTTTTTCAGCTTGCATACAAGCTTCTCCTTTCCACTTACTGCATAACCCTCTGGCTGCTGCATATATATCTCCTCATGGAGATCACCGTGAAGAAAAGCAGTCTTCACATCCATCTGAATCAAGTCCAGATCATCATGCGCAACCAAAGCC
Organism: Cibotium barometz; assembly: GCF_041138505.1. Classification (NCBI taxonomy): domain Eukaryota; kingdom Viridiplantae; phylum Streptophyta; class Polypodiopsida; order Cyatheales; family Cibotiaceae; genus Cibotium; species Cibotium barometz. The sequence goes on along the minus strand of NC_141058.1, from coordinate 54,391,925 downwards.
AACACAGCTCTAAGTGTGGTCATTTTGACCACTGGAGAGAAGTGTTGGGGTAAAGGCGTTATGCCCACCCTTATAGTGTGTACAAGCCCATAAGTTATAGTACATAGTACACTTAGTACTTTTAATGTACTAAGTGCACTATGTGTACTAGTGCAATATACATGTGTGATAGGGGAGTCACACACTCACTTGATGAGTTGACTTATCCCCACAACTCTCTCTCTCTCTCTCCCTTGCTTCTAGAACTGTGTATGTCTCCCACACAAGTGGTTGCTACTAGGCCGGACATTGATTCAGGTGCCTCCTTTCATGTCACAGGTTGCAGAGACTTGTTTGTCAGGTATACTGCTGGCAATGAAGGAGTGGTTTATTTGGGTGATAACCATGCATGCAAGATTCTTGGCAGAGGTGATGTGAGGCTTGTGTTTTCAGATGGCTCACAGCTTATGCTCCATGATGTCAGGCATGTGCCTGAGATCAAGAAGAATCTGCTTTCTACTGGACAGCTTGATGATGCTGATTATGTTACCACATTTGGTAGTGGAAAGTGGAAAATTAGTAAGGGCTCACTGGTTGTTGCCAGAGGCTCTAAGGTGGACACTCTTTACTTTATGCATGCAGGTGTTTGTCACCATGCTAATGTAAATGCAACCGAGCTGCCGGAAATCTCTATGTGGCATAGCCGGTTGGGACACATGAGTGTCAAGGGAATGGAGCAATTGTCTCGTTTGGGTTACTTGCCTTCTCTAAAGTTTTCAAGTTTTCAATTTTGTGAGCATTGTATATATGGTAGGCAACTACAGTGCCCCCACAAGAAAGCTCTTGGACAGAAAGATGCTCAGTTAGAGCTTGTGCATACAGATGTATGTGAGATGCCTCAGCTTTCTTTGGGAGGGGCAAAATATTTTGTGTCTTTTATTGATGATGCCACACGCAAGGTGTGGGTTTATCCTCTTCGTTTGAAGAGTGATACATTCTCAGTGTTTCAGAAGTTTGTTGCTCATGTTGAGAATCAAACTGGCAAAACACTGAAGGCTTTGCGTTCCGACAATGGTGGAGAGTACATGTCCAAACAGTTTCAGGACTTTTGTGATGCTAAAGGCATTAAGAGGGAGCTCTCTACTCCTTATGATCCTCCACAAAACGGGACAGCAGAGAGGATGAACAGGACCATACAGGAGAAGGTCCGTTCTATGTTGTCACATGCTGCATTACCTCATGGTTTTTGGGCTGAAGCTGTTATGACAGCTGTTCACCTTATAAATAGGTCACCTAACACGAGGCTTGGTGGGAAAGTGCCAGAAGAAGTATGGACAGGGAAGCCTCCGTCATACAAGCACTTGAGAGTGTTTGGTTGCGTTGCGTACGTGCACATACGCAGAGAAATGCGCACCAAACTTGATCCTAAGTCTCACAAATGCATATTCCTAGGATATGGTGACAGAGGTGAAATGGGGTATAGACTTTGGGATCCCATGAATAGAAAGATCATACGCAGCAATGATGTCATTTTTGATGAAACATGCATGTATAAGGAGCCTGCAAGGCAACAGGAGCCTGGCAGAGTCATCTTTGATGATGATGGACATCATGGACAACAACAAAGGGCTGTAAATCAGCCATTACAGCAGGAAAACCAGCCCTTAAATGGTGCTGAAAATGGTCCAAATGGACAGCCAGAGATGGCAGAAGATATCCCTATGGATATACCACAGTTGGAGGAGATACCGGGCATGATTTTTCAGCCTTATGGCATGGAACAGGAGCCACCAATGGGTGATATGCAGGCTGGACAGCAACCTGCAAATGATGGTCATTGGGTACGGAGGTCCACAAGACCCTCTAGAGCCCCTGACAGGTTTGTTCTAGGGGTTGACTATTTGATGCTTACTGACTGTGGGGAGCCCTCATGTTACAAGGAGGCTTTACAGAGGGCAGACAAAGCTCTATGGGAGCGTGCCATGAAGTCAGAGATGGATTCTCTGCATAAAAATGAAACATGGAAGTTGGTGCATTTGCCTGCAGGCAAGAAGGTTTTGCCTTGCAAGTGGGTATACAGGCTCAAAGTTGCACCTGATGCAAAGCCAAGATACAAAGCCAGGTTAGTGGCTAAGGGCTTCAAGCAGGAATATGGTGTGGACTTTGAGGAGATCTTCTCTCCAGTGGTCAAAATGACCACACTTAGAGCTGTGTTGGCTTTGGTTGCGCATGATGATCTGGACTTGATTCAGATGGATGTGAAGACTGCTTTTCTTCATGGTGATCTCCATGAGGAGATATATATGCAGCAGCCAGAGGGTTATGCAGTGAGTGGAAAGGAGAAGCTTGTATGCAAGCTGAAAAAGAGTCTTTATGGGCTCAAACAGGCACCAAGAGAATGGTATCATAAATTTGATACATTCATGAAATCACAGAAATTCAGGAGAAGTGACATAGATCACTGCTTGTACACCAAGAAAGCTTTGGATGGCAGTCTATTGATTCTCATTTTGTATGTTGATGATATGTTGATTGCCGGGAAATCTCGTAAAGAGATGGATACCTTGAAGCAGAGGCTGCATCAAACCTTTGATATGAAGGATTTGGGTGATGCAAATCACATCTTGGGTATGCGGATACTTCGGGACAGAAATCAGCATGTGTTGTATTTGTCTCAGAAGGAATACATTGGCAAAGTCTTGCAGAGGTTCAATATGGACGGGGGGAAGAAAGCTAGTACTCCTTTGCCTTCATATGTGAAACTCAGTGCTATGGACAGCCCACAGTCAGATAGAGACAGGGCTGATATGGCCAAGATTCCGTATGCTTCAGCTTGTGGCAGTCTCATGTATGCCATGGTTGCTACTAGGCCGGACATTGCATTTGCAGTGGGAGTGGTTTCTAGATACATGGCCAACCCTGGCAAGAAGCATTGGGAAGCAGTGAAAGGTGTCATGAGATACCTGAAGGGCACACAGGATATGTGCATTTGCTTTGGCAAACAGGATGCATTAGTGCATGGTTACACGGATTCGGATTATGCCGGTCATCCAGATAACCGGAAGTCTACTACCGGTTATGTATTTACATTCACAGGAGGTGCTGTGTCATGGATATCCAGGATGCAGAAGTGCACTGCCTTATCTACTACAGAGGCCGAGTATATTGCAGCCACAGAGGCTTGCAAGGAGGCATTATGGCTATCTCGGTTAGTGGTTGATTTGGGCTATACAGGGGATATTCCATTGTTGCATTGTGATAGTCAGAGTGCCATCCAGTTGGCAAAGAACCCTGTCTTTCATGCAAAGACGAAGCATGTGGATGTGAAGTATCACTTCATTAGAGAGGTGATAGAGAACAAGCAAATTCAGCTTGTTAAGATTCATACGGATGACAACCCGGCTGATCTGTTGACAAAGAGTTTGCCTCCGGAGCGGTTTGCTCATTGCAGACACTTGATGGGCATTGGATGAGGCCAGTTTCAGCCTTGATATGGCCTTGTATATTATCATGTACATGCTGATTTTTCTTTTCCTTCATTTAAGGGCACTTTGCCTTTAAGTGGGAGGTTGTTGGGGTAAAGGCGTTATGCCCACCCTTATAGTGTGTACAAGCCCATAAGTTATAGTACATAGTACACTTAGTACTTTTAATGTACTAAGTGCACTATGTGTACTAGTGCAATATACATGTGTGATAGGGGAGTCACACACTCACTTGATGAGTTGACTTATCCCCACAACTCTCTCTCTCTCTCTCCCTTGCTTCTCTGTGTATGTCTCCCACACATGACCTAAGCCTAATTCTGTTTTCTCCCCATCAAGAAGATCTCATCAAAGTCCACACCATATTCCTGCTTGAAGCCCTTAGCCACTAACCTGGCTTTGTATCTTGGCTTTGCATCAGATGCAACTTTGAGCCTGTATACCCACTTGCATGGCAAAACCTTCTTGCCTGCAGGCAAATGCACCAACTTCCATGTTCCATTTTTGTGCAGAGAATCCATCTCTGACTTCATGGCACGCTCCCATAGAGCCTTGTCTGCCCTCTGTAAAGCCTCTTTATAACATGAGGGCTCCCCACAGTCAGTGAGCATCAAGTAGTCAACCCCTGGAACAAACCTGTCAGGGGCTCTGGAGGGTCTTGTGGACCTCCGTACCCAATGACCATCATTTGCAGGTTGCTGTCCAGCCTGCATATCACCCATTGGTGGCTCCTGTTCCATGCCATAAGGCTGAAAAATCATGCCCGGTATCTCCTCCAACTGTGGTATATCCATAGGGATATCTTCTGCCATCTCTGGCTGTCCATTTGGACCATTTTCAGCACCATTTAAGGGCTGGTTTTCCTGCTGTAATGGCTGATTTACAGCCCTTTGTTGTTGTCCATGATGTCCATCATCATCAAAGATGACTCTGCCAGGCTCCTGTTGCCTTGCAGGCTCCTTATACATGCATGTTTCATCAAAAATGACATCATTGCTGCGTATAATCTTTCTATTCACGGGATCCCAAAGTCTATACCCCATTTCACCTTTGTCACCATATCCTAGGAATATGCATTTGTGAGACTTAGGATCAAGTTTGGTGCGCATTTCCCTGCGTATGTGCACGTACGCAACGCAACCAAACACTCTCAAGTGCTTGTATGACGGAGGCTTCCCTGTCCATACTTCTTCTGGCACTTTCCCACCAAGCCTCGTGTTAGGTGACCTGTTTATAAGGTGAACGGCTGTCATAACAGCTTCAGCCCAAAAACCATGAGGTAATGCAGCATGTGACAACATAGAACGGACCTTCTCCTATATGGTCTTGTTCATCCTCTCTGCTGTCCCGTTTTGTGGAGGATCATAAGGAGTAGAGAGCTCCCTCTTGATGCCTTTAGCATCACAAAAGTCCTGAAATTGTTTGGACATATACTCTCCACCATTGTCGGAACGCAAAGCTTTCAGTGTTTTGCCAGTTTGATTCTCAACAAGAGCAACAAACTTCTGAAACACTGAGAATGTATCACTCTTCAAACGAAGAGGATAAACCCACACCTTGCGTGTGGCATCATCTATAAAAGACACAAAGTATTTTGCCCCTTCCAAAGAAAGCTGAGGCATCTCACATACATCTGTATGCACAAGCTCTAACTGAGCATCTTTCTGTCCAAGAGCTTTCTTGTGGGGGCACTGTAGTTGCCTACCATATATACAATGCTCACAAAACTGAAAACTTGAAAACTTTAGAGAAGGCAAGTAACCCAAACGAGACAATTGCTCCATTCCTTTGACACTTATGTGTCCCAACCGGCTATGCCACATAGAAATTTCCGGCAGCTCGGTTGCATTTACATTAGCATGGTGACAAACACCTGCATGCATAAAGTAAAGAGTGTCCACCTTAGAGCCTCTGGCAACAACCAGTGAGCCCTTACAAATCTTCCACTTTCCACTACCAAATGTGGTAACATAACCAGCATCATCAAGCTGTCCAGTAGAAAGCAGATTCTTCTTGATCTTAGGCACATGCCTGACATCATGGAGCATAAGCTGTGAGCCATCTGAAAACACAAGCCTCACATCACCTCTGCCAAGAATTTTGCATGCATGGTTATCACCCAAATAAACCACTCCTTCATTGCCAGCAGTATTCCTGACAAACAAGTCTTTGCAACCTGTGACATGAAAGGAGGCACCTGAATCAATGATCCATGAGTGCATACCATGACCACCTGTAAGAAGTGAATGGGCATCAAGTGAAGAAGTAAATAGGACCTCATCCTCACTGCCACCTGCATGTGACACATTGATTTCTTCAATCTTGACTGCACTTTTGCCCTTTGGCTTTACATCTTTGGCTTCATCCTTCTCTTTGTCTTTGCCTTTTCCCTTTTCTTTTTGATCATTTTTCCATTTGTAGCATTGCTTTTTAATGTGTCCCTTCTTGCCACAATAATGGCATTCCAAATCCTTTTTGGAGCGAGACTCGCTCATTCCCCTTTCTTGGCTTTTCCCCCTTTGCTGGGATCTCCCACGTGCATTCATTGCATTGGACTTTCCAACAGAGTTGTTTTTCCTGTTCATCTCTTCTTGAAGAAGAGCATCCTCAACATCTGCATATGACAGCATAGCATGCGAATTGCTAGTGGCTGTCCTGAATGTGTCCCAACTCTCTGGCAAAGTGCATAACAAAAAAGTGGCTTTGAACTCATCGTCCATTGCCAACTTTTGATTAATGACTTGGCTGACAATACCATTAAACTCATTTAAATGGGCTGTCATAGACGCCCCTTCCTTCATCTGAAGACCTATGAGTTTCTTCAACCAATACACTTTGCTTGAGGCACTTTGCTGGGCATACAAGTCCTGCAATCTCTGCCACATTCCCCAAGCTGTCTTCTCTTCACGAATGCTGAAAAGTAATGAGTCTGACACAGACAACATGATAGTAGATCTTGCCAGCTCATCCATATCTTCCCACTCTTCAGCAGTAAGAGAAGCGGGCATCACACCCCTTTCTTTGATAGGCTTGTGCTGCTTTTTCTGAAGCAACACATTGTAGCACTGGGTTTGCCAAATATCATAATTATGCGAGCCTTCAAGCTTCTTGATGTGAAGCAATGAAGAGCTCTCACCTGTGGTTGCCATAGCAAAATGCAACCTGTCAATGCCTGACTCCCTGCAAAATGTGCAAACACTGCACCAAAAGCACACAAAGTGCTCACAGTTTTTCTCCCAAGCTTTATCTCCCACTGCGGAAGCAAGAATGCAACCTTTTCTCCCACTTTATGTGATGAAATCACCAAAATCTGGTTGCTGCAGATTTTGGACAGCACCTTAAATGTGCTCTGTTGCCCTTCCAAAGTACTGTACAGCAGTACCAAGTGCTCACCAATGATGTACCAAACCTGTACCGGCAAGTACAGCAGCTGAAATTGAACCTTTTGGTCACTCAAAACAGTGTACAGCCATGCCAAAACTTGCACAAAGCTGTGCCAAATCTGTACCAGCAGGTACAATAGCAATAAATGCTCTCCTGGCTGTCCAAATGAGTGAAAATCAGACTTTTACAGTCCCGAACGCTGCATAAAACAGTCCCGAACAGAAATTGGGCAAAAGCCCCTTGACTGCAAGCTGATTTCTGAGGATTCAAGGCATAAATGTCTTGCCTGCTGCTTTGCCAAGCTCAACAAGCATACGAACTTGAAAAGCCCCTTGATTTAAGATCAATTTTTGATCATACATGGTACATTGACGCACATGAAGGCATCCAGAGTGTTCACGATGCTTCCCCCTGGCCACATATACATCCAAATAATGAAAGCCCCTTGATTTACAGGCACATTGAGTGCTTGTAAGGCATCAACACATTATCCACAGCATCAAATGCGATTGCCTGCGTGCAAATCAACCAAATCGGCACAAAAGCCCCTTGATTTGCACTGCAATTTGCTGCAATTTTGCCCAAATGTGCGATTTTTCACATTATACAGCATGTATGAGTGCTTAATTGCACAATTACATCAAAAGCCCCAAATTTCGACATCCAATTTCCTGCAAATTAATCCTGATTGTGACCAATTTCCTGCAAATTGATCCTGATTGTGACCAATGTCACCCAATTTTGCCAATTTTGCTCAAAATTGAGCAATTCGACACCGGTATCTGCTCAATTGTTGATTGTACTTGCTCAATTGCAAATCCCAAAAAAAAAAATGAGGAAAATACCTTGTAATTTTTTGATTTTTCTTCAATTTGCAGGCTGAATTTTGTTGTTGCAGGAAAAGAGGGTGATGATGCTCTGCTGTTCTGTGCAGGTGGGAGCTCCTTGCTGGGAACGATGCCTAAGAAGGCACGGGCTTCAGGACTGCTGCTCTTGTGATTTGCTACGGGTACTGCCCTGCGCTCGTTTTGTTACACCTCCGCTCGAGAGTTTTACGCCTTGTGGCCAGGCGTTAGTATATGCGCAGCTATACCTTGCGGTGGCCAGACCTCAACCAGTCACTCAAGAGAGGAGTCGGCTCGCTGCTCAGAAGCGTCCGTGGTGGTCACTATTGCGACCAGCAGGCGGCGTGCCTCATTAACAGCACTCCTGAGGTGCTGTAACTTCAACGCCATTACGGACGGAGTTGTTTATGTCACACTGCTCTCTGTCCTCCGTCAGTTCGTCTTTTTGTTGCAATAGTACTCCAGCCTATCAGTGATCTGTGACTCGTGAGTGTTGGGCGCTGTGACCCATCTGAGGTCTCTCTGCTTCGCACTACCGACAGGAGTCTCACCACCACACCGACCACTCATGACGCATGAGTCCTCACGGGACAGTCTGAACGGAAGTGCAGCCAGCAGCTTGAAGGCGCACAACTGAAAATGGGTAGCTCCAGGAGTGACTAGCTCTGATACCAGTTGTGTGGGAGAAACAGCAATTAGGGTTAGGTCATGTGGGAGACATACACAGAGAAGCACAAGGGAGAGAGAGAGAGAGAGAGTTGTGGGGATAAGTCAACTCATCAATAGCATGAGTGTGTGACTCCCCTATCACACATGTATATTGCACTAGTACACATAGTGCACTTAGTACATTAAAAGTACTAAGTGTACTATGTACTATAACTTATGGGCTTGTACACACTATAAGGGTGGGCATAACGCCTTTACCCCAACAAATATGCCTCAAAGGGAGTCATGTTCGGTACTGAAGTCGTTGGAGAACGGTTGAGGATATGGACAGCCGTAGCCACAGCCTCTCCCCAAAGTGGACGAGGAAGATCACGATGCTCCAGCATCGTCCTCGCCATCTTCACCACAGTCCTGCTCTTTCATTCTACTACTCCATTCTCTGACGGCAAACTTGTATTGGCCAGCTCCCTCTTGATACCATGTTCCGCACAAAATCTCACGAAAGCATTAGAAGAAAATTCACCTCCTTTGTCAGCCCGAAGAGTCTTCACCTGCAAACTAGACTCTTTCTCCACCATCACATGCCACTCCTTGAACCGAGCAAAAGCTTGGTCCTTCTGTGAAAGAAAATAAACCCATGTGAATCTGGAATGATCATCAACAAGCAGCATGAAGTACAAAGAACCTCCCAAAGATGCTGTCTGCATGGGTCCACACAAGTCAGTGTGTACCGACTCCAATGGTTTCAAAGCGTGCTGCCTGGAAGCCTGCTTCGGAAAAGATTTCCTGTGCTGCTTACCATGTATGCAAAAACTGCTGTGTCCTTGCCTGCTGCCAACATCTGGCAAACTAACCACCATACGGTCCGGAAAGCTCGCACGCAACGCATCCACATTTAAGTGGCCAAACTGAAAGTGCCACAAGTCACCAACTTGAGAACCTGTCAAAGAGGAGAGTGCTGAGAGTTTGTATATACCATTCTCTACGCCGCCTTCCCAAACAACCTGGCCAGTCTCGCGGTCTCGTAGAGCAACAGAATGCTCCTCAAACTCCACCCGGAAGCCAGTCTTGCATACCTCATGCACTGACGATAGATGAAAACCAAGTGCTGGGACGTAAAGAACACGAGAGGAATGCTTCCCCCCTCTGCCATCGGGAATGATCTCCATCCGGCTGAGTACTGAGAGGTTAAATGTGACAGCAACGTTATGGCCATATCCTCTGATGATATCTCTTTCCCAGCTTGGAGAACTTCCTGCTGAAGAGCCTGCAGCTTGTTGATGTGCTCCCGCATCGTCGACGACTTTGTAGGATTCATCACCTGCATCTGAACTTCCAAGGAGATCCTCTTCATGGGCGATACCCTGTTGTAGAGAGAAGCCAAATGTTGCCAAATACCTCTGGCCAGCGTCATATGCTTGATATGATTGATTACCTGTGGTGTGCAATTGAGGAAGATGAAAGAACGGGCTGTGGCATTGACACGATCCCATAAGTGTGCCTGTGCCTCTCGTACCTTCCGAATAGAGGGTAACTCCCCTTCCTCTAACTCTGGCCGTGGAACCCTAACAACAATGAAATCAGCAAGGTCGTAAGAAAACCCTTTGTTTGTGACAAATGTGCCTTTAGCCTGGTGACACTGCCATGGTGCTTATTAGCACAAAAGTTGCATTTCCACTTTTCGGAGCCCAAGCCACCATATCTAGACCTGAAGGTGACATTGTTCCAAAGAGAATCACCTGTTCGAGGCATCCTACAAGGCGGGGATAAATGCAGATTGTTGGCCCTGCAAGTGCGACACATAACATAAAGTAATCTCATTTTATGATTCATGATTTTAATTGTCATCTTGGCCAACAATAGAGCAAGGGGAAGAGAAGGTAGATAGCCTTAGGCCTCAATAGAGCAAGGGGAGGAAGATATGCCATAAATATTGATGGAAGAGAAAAAAACGTGCTGCTTTGTGAGTTGTGCAGAGAAAACCAACATAAAGCAAAAACATGACATTACCCCTTTAGAAGACCTCCACAAGGCCCAAGGACACCAAGGAGTAGGCGGGCTGACACGGGCGTTGATTCGATGGCAAGCTGGCACACAAAACGACGAAAAAGTACAGGTGGCCGCCGTTGGGAAATGCGCACAGAAAAGGTACGAAACGATTTGATGCGACGGGCTGTAGGGTATTAAAATATTCATGATGAATAAAAAACGTGTTTCGACGTTTCGTACGTTTCAAACCTGTACGAAACGCGTTTCTATGCAACACTGGTGGCGAGTATGCCTGCACCCAGATATGTTTCTTCCGCTTTGCCTTCTAGGGTTAGGGTTCGTTGCTTTGTCTTGCTTTTCATGGCTGTTTTGCAGGTTTCCTTCTTGGAGAGATCTCGGGATTTGACAGTGGTATCAGAGCCTCTCTGGGAGGAAGATGCGAGCGGGGCACCTTCGGGTGAGCTCTTTCTATGTTTCCTGCAGCGTACATGTGTAGGTTTGTTGCAAGATGGAGAGAGAGAGAGAGAGAGAGAGAGAGAGAGAGAGAGAGAGAGCTGGTGGCTGTGCAGCCCAGACTACTCGGACAGTCTTCTGTCCAAGGGTAGGACAGTGTTGGGCTTATGGGCAGTGAAAGGGCCTAGTTCGAGTGCGGGCAGATCTGGGAACAGAGGCTGCAGAGATGGCGGCCAACCTGGGGGGCGTGAGCAGGCTGAGGTGACATGCAAGAGCCCAGTTTTGATCGTATGCAGCCTGTGGGTAGGAAAGAGGGTTCCACCTGGGCTCGGCCAGGTCAAGGTGACCTGCGACTAGTGGGTAGCCCAAGAGTGTGGCCAGGGCGGGCAGGTCGAAGAACCCTACGGATACTAGGCCAGGTCAAGGTGACCTGCGACTAGTAGCCCAAGAGTGTGGCCAGGGCGGGCAGGTCGAAGAACCCTACGGATAGGCTAGGGCAAGGCATGGTGGACAGCCCAGATGGGCGTAGCCAGATCTGGAGGGGATTCCCCTCTCTCGATGGCGCAGGTAGGCAGTCAGGAAAGCAGGCCGAGTTGCTTTCTTAGGCAGCCAGTTTTTTTTTGAAAAAAAGAAGAAGAAGCAAAGTTAAAAACTCACCTGGCCATTAAGAACGAAAAAAAAACAGGGGTTTTTCCCTGAGCAGTCCAGCAGCGAGTGGGTTCCCACGAACCCTTTCTTCTCTTCTTTTTCTCGCAGAAGTTCAGACTGTTCTTCACAGATTTGGGGGTAAATTTTGACTCTCATCTCGAGGTGAAACAGGACAAGCTCGTGTACGGAATAAAAGGTGTACTTGCACGACCCGATGCACATGCTTTGTCGTATCCCTGATTTGAACCTACATGGTAAGAGGTATGCGTTCGTACCAAACACATGCTATATATGGAACGATAGTAGAAGCATAGTACTGTATCTTGTTTTGCTCGTATACGAAGTTGTTCTTGGTACACATAGGAGTTTCTACTCCAAGAATTTTGTGGACATACACACAAGAGTTAGTCATGGCCTTGTACCATGCAAGACATAAACCTAATACCCTACAGATATCGGAATGACCATTGTTTTCATTGTTGGGCTTTGATAGGCAAGACTTATCTGCATATGCAGGATTGAGGAATAGTTGACTACACATTGACATTGTGGCTACACGGATATTTGATAGAGGGCATCCAGATTAAGTTTACTTGTTGGGATCATTGTCAGATTGCATGACAAGACGGTTATGCGACAATATCAAATATGTACCTTTTCAGCCATACAGTCCTTAAGGTTTTGATGGTCCTCTAGTTTTATGTCCATAGCAAGAGTGTGTACAGATATTCACGCTATTCTAAGTGTACCTACCCATTCTTATACCAAGACTATTGAATCATGGTTATTCAAGCATTTGCGCTATGCACATAAGCTTTTGGAAGCAAGTTTTGGTTTCCAAGATTTTTTGGGTTTAGACAGATGCTTTGACTGCGACGCTGGTCAAGGTTGTTCTTCTTTGTGTACACAGATGTTGTCTAATCCTTGAACCGAGTTATGATCACTAGTCTCGTTCGGAGTTCTTCCTTTCGAGAACTTGTTTCAGTTTGTGGCACATGGTCAGCCATTGGCATTTATTGTTTTTGATAGATCACAACAAATCCACAAACTGGTGTTTTGTAGTAATCATAGCACGTGTATGGGGTGTATCATGGTGGTATGGGACACCATGATCCATCGCATGTTAGAGGGCTACGCCAGATTGTCAAGGCTTCATTCAGACTCTGCGCCTACAAACACAAGACTATCTCAATATTTTTGAGGGATAGATACTTTACTTTTGACACAGACAGCTATGATAGATGCTAGCTTGTGTCATAACCAGGTATGTTGGAACAGTTGTTCCTTTCATGTCCAAGGTACTCATAGACTTTCCGAAGTCTGTTTGGGAAGTTAGACTTCCGAGGTGATGAAGGACAGATTGATGATCTTTTCTAGATCGGTTCTTCTCTTGTTTGGGAAGAGACTACTGTTGTGTTCCACTTGGTTCAGGCTTCAGTAGTAAGTTCTGGGTTTTCCTAGTTTTGTGGTTTTTTCCAGACCAGATTTATAGAGTACATCAAGATGAAAGCATGGTAGCCAAATGGAAGATACTTTTGATTTCGGGAAAACTCTTTAGGACAATGGTTGCGTACCTCTGGTACTGGTAGCATTGTCAGCTTCGAGTTACCCAGATGATCCATTTGCTCCGGATTAGGCTTTTGTGACTAGGACTTGACGCTCATGTCATGTTACTTGAGCAGGTGGATCTCTTAGTCGGATTGTCCTTGAGACTATTGGTTTCCTCTGATAGAGGGTGTTTCTCTAGTGTTGCGAGTGTGACAACTTCTCCTTGGGTTCTTTCTCTTGAGCTCAAGAGTGAGCTCTTTTGAGGAAGGGGAGTATGTCATGTGCACGTTAGGGGCAGGCAGATTGACGAGCTAGAGTGTGATATGTTGTGGGCGGACATGTGCTTTTTGGTCCACTATTGATAGTGTGTGCTTTTTGGGTGTTCCTTCTCTATTTATTGGGGGGGAGGGGTACCAGTTGGGCACACATTGACGGATGGAGCACAAGAGTGCAGAGCGCGTGGAGCAGGAGCACCATTGCGGAGGAGGCCGTCGTCCTTGGGGGACAACCCTGGGTGGTAGAGGACACCGGATGAGGACGATGGCAGGGCACTCACGAGAGCATGATGCTCTAGCTCGTGGCTCAGTGGGGATGGCCAAGATTGTGAGCTTCGCTCACGGCTGTCATGGTTGGGTGGTGAGTATGCGCACCCAGATATGTTTCTTCTGCCTTGCCTTCTAGGGTTAGGGTTCGTTGCTTTGTCTTGCTTTTCATGGCTGTTTTGTGCAAGTTTCCTTCTTGGAGAGATCTCGGGATTTGACAGTTTTTGTTTCTATGTTCTCTACATCTCAGTCTCTGTTGTTTTGAAGTTCATGTTTGCGTAGAGGACTTTATGGAATCTAATATGCTTCTTTTTAATAATGTTTTCCTTTGAGTTGTATTCACCTTATGTATGTGTTTTAATTAGTTAAAGGGTAATAATCATAGTATCAAGATCTTATGACTGTTGTCTTTTGGCATTTTAGGTGTTCTGAAACCACCATCACATGACCCCGATCTTGGCATTGGTGTTGGGGCTGGTGCCTTATATATTCTCATTTCATGCCACGAAGAAATCAAAAGGCTAAATAAAACAGTGGAACAGATGGAGTACTTACTACAGGAAATGAGACAGCAAATTCAACATCATGAGAGGATACCTAGCTTGTCTTGTTCTGGAAGCCATAGTGTGCATTCAGCAGAGATCAAAACAGTCTCAAGTCAGATTTCAGAAAATTACATAGATCAGAGAAACAAACCTGTTGGTCTCACAAGACGCATTGATATGGGATTGGGTATGGAGGATCAGGCTTCTACAAGACTAGTGATGACAAAAGATCGAAGTGTGGAAAGCTGTCAAATGGCTGCGCTTGAAGCTGAGCTTGAAGCAGAGCTGGAGCTTATGGAATTTAACATTAATGCGAATGAATTCTCTTCTGATCAATCAATGGTACATTATGCTGGTGAGGTGGGCTTCTGATTTGGTTTACTCATGTAGTCGGGTTCACACTATAAACCTACCATTTTGTATGTTATAGTAGAAGAGTGCTTTCCCTTATAGCGTCCCATCCCTATTAAGTCTCGAAGCATCCTTGCAAAATAGCGCAAGCATTTTAAGTGTTTCTGTTCTGCTAAATGGTCAGCAATGACTATATCTAGATATGGGGCTAGAATGTAAGTAGGAAACCAACTGAAAAGGTATATGCAATAGTTGCAAATAGCTAATCTTAAAGACTAAATTTCTATCACTTAGAATGTCACATGCATCCATTGCTTCCATGATGGTACGTCCTAGAGTTCTCTCCCACCATCAGCTTACAGATATTCAGGTTGGTTTGTCTAGAATCAAATTAGTCTGATTATGGTTGATGGACAACCCCAGCAAGCTGAAAGATACAAGCTGAAGCAATGCCTCCCCTCCGTGACATTGTGCGCCATGCAAACAACTCTGTGACCTTTTGGTCCTGACACCGTGGTTCTAACCAGTATCCGAAGAGGTTGGACAACTAGGTGGACAATTTCAAACTAAGTGAAAGGGAGATTGTCCAATTTATTTTATTGCATGTCATACCTGCATGCTTCGAACTGTTTTCATGTGAAATGTTTTACTACTTGTAAGATATGTATGTCTAGTTTACGGATAGGGACGCCCTCTCATGAACCATGCACGTGCATCTGTATTCTGACCTTGCTTCTGGGTTGTAAAGAGGTGGTAGGTGTGATTCTAAACTCTTTGTCTATTTATACAAGAGTTATGGCTTATTTTTTGTTTTGCAGGTTCACACCTCATTTAAGTGTGGGGTTTGCAACTTCACACATCATTAAAGTGTGGGCGGACAGGTTATAAGTCACTTTGGTTCACCTCACACTTCATTAATGTGTGGGTGGACAATTTAATAAGTAAGTTTGGGCCTTTTATATCTTTCGGCTGGCCAAGCAATTAAAAAGGTGTCCTTTTTCATTAATGATGGTGTGGGCACCTGTGTGAGCACCCGAGAACTTGTGTGGGCACCCTCTCATTTATGGAGAGGTGTGGTCTCATGTGAGGTGGGCCGATTGGCGACCACCTTCCATATGAGCCTCATGACTCTATCTACTCTCACTCTCTCTCATTCACGATTATTGAAATCTCTACAAGGAAGAAATGAACAGAATCGTTTTTATGCAAAAACTGTTGTACCATTGCCATAGTTGCCCGTACATGTTGCTGTCTAGCTGAAATCCTAATTCTTCAAAAGCCCTAATTCAGTTCTTGGCCTTCCATGCAGACTTTGCCCCACTCAAGCACCTAGTAGAATGCGAGTGATGGATCATTCGTGTTCAGAAACCTTAATTCAGCTGAAAGCCCAATTTTGCAAAAACCCTAATTCAACTAAAATTTTAATTATGTCGAGAGAGCTTCACTACATTCTGTTGTCGACATTCTGGATATTCGCTGATTCAAACCTGCAAATTTGATCATGTTTATGGAGCTTCTTTTTTCTTTTTCTTTTTTTTCTTTACAGGAGACAAGAAAAACAGATGGGGACAGAGAGGCTTTTCCTCGCTGGCTGGCCGCTCTCGGAGGAAGGCTACCCCATACAATTGGGGGTGGGTGGGGTGCGTGGGAGGGGGGAACAACCAAACATGTGGCATGTAATGCCAAGTGACCTCATGGTCTCTACCTTGAGGAAAGGACCATTGATCCAGATCTGCAGAATAGCCTCACAGTGTTTCTGCATACACTTGGAACTGCCTCGCAACTTCTTCCACTGGCCATGGAAGGCGTGAATGGTGTCCGTCCATATGCTCTGGATGGACTCAATGGGCGGTGTGGTAGTGACCTCTATGGCCTTGCTGCAGCGAGCACACCAAATGTGTCATGCTGCAATGCTACTAATGATCTCCCACGTTTGACAAGTGCTTGTGGCACTCTTGCTGAAAACGGGGCTGCCATGATCCTGTGATGAGAGGGGAGAAGGGTGAGGCCTTGTCCCGTCTCCTCACATGCAAGGGCTGCTGCTGACTCAAAGGTCCAGGCAACCAACCTGCAGGTAATGGTGTGGAAAGATGCCTGATCCATGGTGAAGATGTGGAAGATTGACTGCCATACATGCTGCGCCTTGGGACAATCCCAAAGGCAATGACGTTGAGACTCCTAAGGGTGTCCACACCTAGAACAAACTGTCAGGGCCAGTCTCCAACTGCCAGCCAAGTGCCCATTGCCAAGCTCCTGTGAGCTATCTGCCAAAGGAAAAGAGTAATCTTCCGTGGTCAGAAGTTGTCCCACAGCTGTTTCCTGAGATTCTAGAGGAAACGCACAAGGATATCTTGGGTCTGCCAATGTATTGTTGCCGCTGGCATACTGTCAACCTCTGGCACGTGAATCCTACGGGCCAAACGGAATGTATACTCAAAAAAGGGGATGTCAAGGGCATCCTCTAGGGCGAAGTGGCCATGCCATTGCCACCTGCCTCGATCCCGCTGCAGTCTCATCAATGGTCGGCCCTCCCATAACCATAATCTCCATAATCTCTGTCTGGCCACTTTGGCCGAGGGAGGGTCAACTTGCTATGTGTGGTCCTGAAACCCGATCGCTCTCACTCTTTGTAAAGTGCAGCTCTTGAGGTCGTCTGTCGAGGGGGGGAGGGGCTCAATCTACCTTGTGGTACAATAGAAAAGGTCTTGAGGATGCCTCCATCTACACCATGGACCGCAATTGGGATATCATGTTTGGTAGATCATCCCTACCCCTTCAAGGGGAGAGGTGGGTTGAGGATCAGTGCGAGTCACTTTGGAGGAATGGAAGAGTCGATGTTGAAGGTAAGCATGTCTGTGTCTTGGATTGAACAATTTTTCAACGAAGCTCTGCTCTCGGGTGGGAGCCGTCTAAAGGTGAGCCACTCTCCAAGAGACTGTGCCGGTCCCTCGCTCAAAGCCCCCCAAGAGGCGTGCGGGCGAGAGCTTGCATGTGGCGCTAGGAAGGGTAATCAACGGTTTT
This sequence comes from Cibotium barometz, assembly GCF_041138505.1. Taxonomy (NCBI): domain Eukaryota; kingdom Viridiplantae; phylum Streptophyta; class Polypodiopsida; order Cyatheales; family Cibotiaceae; genus Cibotium; species Cibotium barometz. Next base: position 54,374,466 of record NC_141058.1, on the reverse strand, counting down.
CAAACCAAAGGCTGATGGAGTCTCTCCTCATCCAGGATTGGGGGAGATTGTAGCAGTCGAAATGAAATTTGGGCGTGCCGAGTTTACAAGTTGTTATAACTTGTCTGCCCTCATTCAAGTGTCATGTGAACGTGCCACTTACACATGGATGATAAAACCTCAGAAATAATTAAATGGGTCTAGGCAACATACTTACCACTCATAAAATACACCTTGTCTTGCCCCAATCATGTGTAAGAACATTTACCTATTGTCACCATTTGACTCCCTAAACAACAAGGTATCCTCAAATAAATGCAAAGATAGATCCTCACTGGATCTTTCTATGCCTTTGGACACCAGTTTGACTAGTGAATCACCCTCAGGATGTTCAATATTTGGGCTTTGCTGATATGATCAGTAGTCCTATGACATGGACTGATATTTCCAGAGGGGTGAGAGCTTTGCTGATATGATCAATAGCACGTCTGGCAGTGCTAGTGTGACTAGTAGGCTTGGAGGTGTAACCAGTATGACTAGGAACACTGGTGCTCGGGGTCATCTAGTATGACTAGATCCCTGGGTGAGATACATGGCTTGAGGACATGGGATTCATTTTGTGTATGTGTGAAGATAAAAAGATGTATTAGATGCGTGACTTGTTTGCGTGTTCTGCATGCTTGCTTATGTCCGGTCTTGTAGCGCTGGGGACGCCCAAAACTATTGGCTACGAGACTGTGTGGATGCCTTTACTTGTTGATTTGCGATTGGCTTTTTACAAGCACCAAAACTGGTTGTTGAAAGGCTCAAAAACCATATCTAAGGTTTACCACATTTATGCATGACAAAGGCAAGGTGCCTAGTGTAAATGCTAAGAACAAAGGGCAAATGGGTGGTGGTGATACAGGGCCTAAGGATGCAGGCAAAGGGAAAGGAAAGCAAGATGTATGTATTATGGAAGATGCCTTATCCGAGGACTCCACCCCCGAGCATCAAGGGAGTGTAGAGTTTAAAACAGGTATTAAATGGGTAAATTTGATGATTATCATGGGGATTTGCATGTAGATAAGGCATTTTCTTTTATATCTCAATTTGAGATAGCCTTTATGGAAGAAGACTATACAGAGAAGTCAAAGCTTCGACAATTGGGTCATCATCTTAAAGGAACTGGGAGCTCTTGGTGTTTAGCCGAAAAGCTTTTGGGCATAGCACCGAAGACTTGGACAGAATTTAAAGAGATAGTCCGCAAGCAGTTTCTACCTCCCCATTTCGAGAGAGAGATCATGAGGGAGTGAGATTCACTTGGGCAAAAAGAACATGAGAAGGTACAATCATATCATGCACGCTTTTGGAAAGTTTTCCTCAAAGTCTTACCTTTTCTACATATCTTTGAGGCAGAGAAGTTGAGAAAGTTTGAAGTTGGCTTACAAAACATCGATGTGTTATTGGGGATGCCTTGGCATGCATGTTTGAATCGAAAACCGGATTATAAGAACAAGAAGATAGTGATAACTCACAAGCATAAGAAGCATATCATTGATACAGGAGTAGCTGGGGACACTATTCGAGTTGTATCACATATACAGATAAATAAAGCAATGAAAAAGAGCATTTCCGCATACTTGATTTTTGTTCGTGATGTTGTAGAACATAATAATGTACATGTGGATGCTCTAGATGCAAGCAGGCTGAATTTTCTTCATGCATTTAGTGATTTCTTTGTAGACTCTCTACCAGCTATCATGCCACCCCCTAGACGTGAAGATCATATCATCGATCTCATACCTAACAATTCTCCTCCCAATAGGCTGGCTTACAGTGTTAGTGCTAGCTAACAGGAAGAGATCATGACACAGGTGAATGAGCTCTTAGAAAAGGGTCTTATTCGACCTAGTTCATCTCATTATTGCTCTCCTGTACTCCTTACTCAAAAGAAGGAGGGTTCTTTCCGGATGTGTGTTGATTACAGGGCTCTTAACAAAATAACCATTAAGAACTGTTTTTATATTCCTTGCATCGATGATATCTTTGATCGATCGCAAGGAACTTCATGCTTTAGCAAGATAGATATGAAGAGTGGATATCATCAAGTCAGAGTTGCACCCTAGGATGTGCATAAGACTACTTTCCGTACTTCTTCTGGGCTTTATGGTATTTGGTCATGCCTTTTGGTCTTACCAATGCTCCAGCTACATTTAACAAGCTTATGGGTCGCATCTTCCGAGAACACCGCAAATTTATTGGCACATTTTTTGATGATATCTTGGTGTTCTCCCGAAATGAGCAAGAACATATCAAACACTTGACCATTGTGTTTGAAGAATTAAGGAAACACCAACTCTTCATAAATGCTAAGAAGAGTGAGTTTTTCCTTTATGAGATCCATTATTTGGGTCATATTGTTTCTAAAGATGAGTATGTATGGATCTAGAGAAGGTTCAGGCTATAATAAACTGTACTCAATCCAAGAATGTACATGAAGTACGAAGTTTTCTTGGCTTATGCTCATATTATAGGAGATTCATAAAGCATTTTGCTCATAAGGCACCGTCCTTGAATGATTTAACTAAAAAGAAGACTACATTCATTTCGGAAGAAGTAGAATCCAATGCTTTTCTAGCACTCATGAATGCCATTGCAACGGAACCCGTGCTTATTGTGCTTGATCTACAAAAGGCTTTCTCAGTTGAACGTGATGCATCGGGAGAATGTATTGGAGCTGTCCTCAATCAAGAGGGACATGGAGTAGCCTATGAAAGCAGACGTTTGCAAGGTGCCGAGAAACATATGGGTGTTTATGAGTAGGAACTCATGGCTGTAATTCATGCTCTAAAGGTGTGGAAACACTACCTTTTAGGAGCTGAATTTACAGTAAAGACAGATCATCAAAGTTTGAGAATCTTTCTTACTCAAATAAAGCTTTCTGAGAAGCATATGCGGATGGCCAACTTTCTTTCCATGTTTCATTTATAGATCATTCATACCCATGGAAAGAAGAATGTAGTTGCCGATGTGCTCTCCCGAAAGCCATATGTAGCTGCTACTTTAGTCGCGTCACATGAGGGATGATGATTTTGCATTTTTATGGGCTGATTTGCAGTCCGGGACAGCACATATGCAATATGTATGTAAAGATGGATATCTCATGTATGCTAATAGAGATTGTGTTACCAAGATTTTAGGCAAAAAGTTTTGCATGAGTCTCATGCAGGGCACAGAGGAATTTTGCCAACTCAAAAGGTAAAATTCAGGAGGCTAAAGACCCCAGGGTTACTTCAGCCTTTACCCGTGCCAAATGAACCTTGGGAAAGCATAGCCATGGATTTGCCTCGTACAGAGTATGGCAATGATGCCATATGGACTATTATCGACAGATTCAATAAATAGGCTCACTTCATCCTTGTGAAGAAGACCATCAAGCCATACCACATGGTTAAACTTTTTCTCTCACATATTTTTAAGCATCATGGAATGCCTAAGTCGATTGTGGGTGACAGAGATCCCAGGACTACTAGCCTATTTTGGAGGGCTCTTTTCGACAATATGGGCACAAAACTCAACTTCTCGTCAGCTTTCCACCCTGCGATAGATGGACAGAGTGTAGCTGCAAATTCAGCCATACTTGATTTGCCTAAATGCTATTTTTCCTCAGCTTGCTTGTTGCATCCACCTCAACGGTAGCAACCCGTCTCATCCGCTCCTCTATAGTTAGCACCCAAGGGTGCGGCTTCTACCATCCATGTCGTCACCCTCCGTGCACACTCATTATCAAGCAACTCCCCTTGGCTTTTAACGCCCATTATTTGTGCACACACGCACATGCACAGAGAGAGAGAGAGAGAGAGAGAGAGAGAGAGAGAGAGAGAGAGAGATGAAATGAAATGAAATGTTATATTAACGTCTTCAAAAGGCCATAATGACCTATGAGACCAAAAGTTACATCATGGTGGATCTGATACAATGTCTGGATAAAAAAACCCAGAAAATGAAAAATAAAGATGATACTACTGGCACCTAGAAAATGAAACTGGAACTGGAAGGTACACTATGGAGGTACCTCCATCTCATAATATGTGCCGCATCGGACACTGGCGGATCTCCTCAATATCCTCTGTGGTCAGCACCCTGACTGGGTGTCCCGCATGCCTCGCAAGAATAATCCGAATCTGCCGCTGCAACCTCCGTCTATGCTGGGATGCCCTCCTCCGTAGTCGTGGGCGTCTGGACCACACACGCACATGCACAGAGAGAGAGAGAGAGAGAGAGAGAGAGAGAGAGAGAGAGAGAGAGATATTAACTTTTGCAAAAGACCGCAAGGGTCTATGAGACCAAAAGTTACGATGAATCCATGAGTAACTGAATCATGGAATAACAAACTGAAAATGAAACAAGAACTAAACTAAAACTGAGCTATCACTAACAAAATTGTCAAAGAAAACCCATGTGCTACACCTAGGCTCAACTGTAAAAGTGCAATACATCCTCTAAATAGAGATACAATCCACAGGGGCAATAAGTGTGTGACAGGGTCAAGTGTCGGGGGTGGTCGTCGCTGACTGGGCAATAGGCTCTGAATCTGTAATTGTGTAATGGCTGTCTAAGTCCACAGTTCGGAGTGGTGCACTCTGATATTGTTGAAGGATCTGCTGAAGCTAGAGCTGGCGAGGGGATGATACTCTCGGTTCTCTTGGTCGTGGCCGTTTGGATCTCCGGATTTGAGTAGCTTTCTCCAGGGAACCTCAGGTCATGTATACACTGCTTGGTCTGTCTCATTGGCTGGTCATCCTCAGATGGCTCTCTCTAGCGCTTGGTGGAGGTGGGTGCAAAGAAGCTAGTGATTGGTAACTGGGATGTGTATGTGGGTTGCCTCTGTCTCATGTGAAGTAAATGGTCTCTGTGGCGTCTGATCTCTAGTAGGTAAATCCCCAAACCTCACTGATGTGGATAGTCTAGAACTTTTGTGAGAGACCTAAATCCCTCCCAAAGAAGGACAGAGGAATCTCCCTCAGATTGCATGATACATTGGGCATTTGCATATGTAGTGCTCCTCCGTCTCCACCTCCACTGTGCATAGCAAGCAGAGCCTGTCCTACCTGGGGATATCTTCTGCTCTCCTTGTCTCCACTCTGAGCTTGTGTGTGTGTGTGTGTGTGGGTGTGTGTGAGGTAGCCATGTGGCTAAAAGCTTGTGACATTGTACAAGTGCCATACAGAGATAAAATACATGGTCCCTATCAATGAAGGGAAATCACTCCATCGGGGCTGTGCCAGTGACCTCATAATGGCCTCTAGCATGGTATTCAGCATGTATCTCGCGGTACAGGCTGAGTACATCGTCTAAAGCAGCACATTAGACTTCATTAGGCTTCATAGGCATTTTTGGTGGCAGCTGACAACAAGTAGGTGGCAGCCGACAAGTATTATGAGCATTTATGGCATTTATGGGCAGGTCGTGAGCATCTAGGAGCTGGCCGACCAGCATCATTCACACATATATATAGAAGTGCATCAGATTCAGTCCAGCATCCAAGCTTCTCTTCAGCGTTTTCCCCAAGAGACAAGGGAAGTCAACGGGACAGCCCATGGTCTCATCTCTTCTCAGCGTTTCTCATCCATGGAGCAAGGGAGAAGCAGATCAGCAGTATAGCCAGCATATGCAGCACATAGTTTATCATTCCTACCATCCTACATAGAGGGAAGCCGGCATCAAAGGGTGGACCTCAGCATTGGAGCAAGGAACAGTCCTCATCATCAGCATTCATCATATCCCCCTCATCCTGAGAAAGATCTTCATCTAGGACAGCAACATAGATCTATTTAGATCTCATTGTAACCCATTCATCTACTATAGCTGCATTGCATTGCATTGACACTATTTGTCTATCTCTTAAGCATCATTAAGTGAAGTTTAGTTAGCCGAAGGTTGTGATTACTACGATCAATCCCTCTATGCATCTGTTCCATCTAGTCCACAATCCATTCCTGCCCTGACTCTGAACACCGTCTTGGTCTTCATTCCTGAGAAATGAGTCTCGCACTCTCACATCACCCTTGGAGGATAAACCTCCCTTGGGACTGTTGCCCGAGAACCTATCTGGCTCACAGGTTTGCCATCCCCTTTGGCTTTGTGGCACACCACCAACAAACCTCGTGGGAGCTCTTCCTGATTCTGTGTTCCTTGCCTTGAGCTTCGTATCCGTGTACTTTCCTCTACCTTGGACCTGTACATCTTCATATGGGACTGAATCAGTGTTTAGCTTTGCTAAGCCTGATGCTCTAATACCAATGTAACATGCGGAAGCTCTGAGAGTCTTCTTTCGGCCCTAAACACTCTTGGCAACATGCTGATGCAAACGCAGATAGAGAGAGAGAGAGAGAGAGAGAGAGAGAGAGAGAGAGAGAAAATGAAATGAAATGATATATTAACGTCTTCAAAAGGCCAAAATGACCTATGAGACCAAAAAGGTTACAACAATTGGTGGATCTGATACAATGTCTGTGTAAGGAAAGCTAAAAACAACTAAACAACTAACTGAAACTGAAACAACTATGAGGAAAAGTACGGTACCAGGAACTCCTAATGGATAACATCTAGGAGGAAAACTCCAGCAACAAAGGTAAGCATCATACACATCACTATCCAAAGATGTCTCTCATCGGTCGATGGCGGATATCCTCAATGTCCTCCATGGTGAGTACTGTGATTGGACGTCTCCCATGCCGTGCTGGAAATTCAGTATATTGCTATAGTACAAAAAGGTACTCTTACACACAGCCCTAGGCTGCCTTGAATAAAAGGTGAATAACACCCAAAACTGTCCCCCTATGGGGCTGCTGGTCGGCCAGCCCACAGTCCACAACTTCCTTTTCAGCGCTGCCCGGCCAGAATATTCCCTTGATTAAGATGCGCCGGCTGCAGCCTTCCTCCGTTAAGCCGACCCCCCTGATCTGGCTCCTAACGCATGGTCTAGAAGCCCCTCCAGGCCTTGCTCTAAATCCACCTTTGTCCTCTTGTGCTCCACTTCTGGTTCTTCAAAGTCTTTATCTGGCTGCCTTTTCTGGATCAGCGTCTGAAGTTTGTCCATGGCATTGATCATGCACGACATCCTAGAAGTGTGCCTTGAAGGATCTCTTGCATTTGGAGCTGTCACATGGAAGGCCACCTGAATCTGGTAGGTCTCGATGTTGGGTGTGCTAGAGCTGGAGTGCTCGATCCGGTGTAACTCCTGGGAGTGGTGCTGCCTCGTCTATCTGGAGGGTCCTTTGGACCCATAGTATCACACGATCTGCCACAAGAAGCTAGTGATGGGTCATTGTGAGGTGTTCGGCTCGGGTTGTGGTCTTTGTGAGAAGTAGAACTCTAGGTTGGCGTAGCTTGCTGGTCTTGGAAGTCAATGATCCTAAAGAGTGGGCTGAAACCATCTCTAAAGAGGCAATGAAATCTCCCCGGTATCTCATCATACACCGGGCATCTGCAGATGTAATGCTCCTCATACTTGGTGTGGTGTACCGAGAAATCGAGGTCAGTTCCAAGGGAGCAATCGATGTAGCATGAGTATGTAGATAGAGGAGGTCGGTTCAGGATGTGCGTGTTAATATCCTGATGGGTAAGGAAGGGGCACATCCAAATTCTAGTCAAAAGGTAGCAGGAATCACTGGGTGACCTTGGCATACCAAACTCTGTCTTGTCCCTGCTCAGGTGGTCATTGCATGGATGGAGGACTCCAGTGCCATCTTGGGGAGTCTCTGCCTGTCCAAGGTGTGGACACAGTAAAGACACATCACAGTCTTGAAGAGTGCATCTACTACCAGGGGTCACCGATGAACGCTGCTAGTATGATGGAATGCAATATGGAAGCTTCATGTGGGAAAAC